>NW_005256466.1:0-289 GCF_000412655.1 Myotis brandtii | reverse complement strand
AATTTGCATATTACCTCTTTATTATATAGGATTTTGGCTTCTTCCCTGACAATCTTAAACATATGGTATGGTGGCTAAATTTTCTGTCATTACTTTTTATTTTATTTTATACTTATTTTGTGTGAAGTTCTTCCCCACACAGTAACTATAAAAATATAAAAATGGGGCTATGCCACATATTTTTTATATTGTTCCATTCCACCTGTTACATTTGAGGCATGTGATAGGTTCATTATAAATGACTGTTAGGTGAGGTTGACAACCTTGGTCTTTTCTACATGATTCCCAC
>NW_005256465.1:0-289 GCF_000412655.1 Myotis brandtii | reverse complement strand
TTAAGATAGGAATGTAGCACTTATATGATTTTTATGTCTTATATGCCATTTCATATTGGAGAATATAAGCTGCAATGGTCTAACAATGTTAAATCTCAAGAAAGCTCCATGAGTGTCAGAGCCTAGCTGCATTTTCAGTCCCATTTTCCAGATGAGGGGGCAGAAGCTTAGGACAAGTAGAGAGAACATTGGCCACAAGGCTAGAAAATGGATGCAAGAAACCTGTCTATCCCCACAGTCTATGTCCTTCATGCACTGCTGGTGTGACCTTTAGTTGAGTTGTAGTTGG
>NW_005256464.1:0-289 GCF_000412655.1 Myotis brandtii | reverse complement strand
GTGGGGGCGATGGGGGCCCTGCGGGTGGGGGGGCTGGGCCACTGGTCCTCCAAGGGAAGGGAGGCTGCTGCGCCCGCGGCCACGGAGCACTCGTGCAGCTTCAGCGCATCCTCGAAGGGTCCTGCGGGCAAGGACGGGGTGCGGGAGGCAGGGGGTGGGCAGCTGCCTCCTGCTGGGAAGGAAGGGGGCTGGACAGGAGGAAGGACCCACCGTCGGACCCGGGTAACATTGATGGAGCACCTACTGTGCCTCACACCTGCACTGAGCCCACCACAGTGGGTCACTGGCT
>NW_005256463.1:0-289 GCF_000412655.1 Myotis brandtii | reverse complement strand
GCCCAGCCTCCACCTTCTCATGACCATTTAATTGAAAATGTCATCTTTGCCTCTTTGGTATTTATCTATAGAGATAGCTGACCGATTTCAGTGCTGACCTTATGCAAGGCTGGCATCTCCACCCTTGATATTTAACAGACCTGAACTAAACAAATCAAATTCACTTTGAGTCATTTTCAATATTTGGTCACTTTTTAACTCTGCATAAACTTTCTGGTTAAACCTTATTTCAAATAGTGAAAGAGTGATAGCCTGAAAATAGTGCCTGACCAAAGATAAGTATTTTTTT
>NW_005256462.1:0-289 GCF_000412655.1 Myotis brandtii | reverse complement strand
TGCATAACCCATGGACACAGACAATAGTGCCATAGGCCTAGGGGGAATGGGGGCAGGGTGGAGGAGGTCGATAGGAGAGAAGAGGGGTCATCTATAATACTTTCAACAATAAAAATATTTTTTTAAAAAATAAAGAGGACAAGGAAATATTTCTGATGCTGTATGTTTATAATGTTGAATGTGGTGATCGTTTCAAGGGTGCACACGTATGTCAAAACTTATCATATTGTGCAATTTAAATGTGTGCAGTTACTTGTATGCCAATTATGGCTCAGTAAAGCTATTAAAA
>NW_005256461.1:0-289 GCF_000412655.1 Myotis brandtii | reverse complement strand
GAGCCACACTCAAGGGGCCGCAGTTTGCCAACCACTATCCTAGTGAATCTGGCATAGGGGATTGAAGCCAAGGACAAACATGGATGTCCCCAGAAACATTTAAGGGTAAGAAATGGGCTGTGAGCAAAATACAACCAACCCAAATATGAGCAAAATGCTCATATTTCTAGGGAGGGTTCTTTTGGTTTTTGGAAAATCACCATTGTGATTCTTCTATCTCTTGTCCCTTCCCATCCCCAGAGCTCCCAGGAAACCTCCGAATAGCACAGATGTCAGGTGAGGCAGGGGC
>NW_005256460.1:0-289 GCF_000412655.1 Myotis brandtii | reverse complement strand
ACAGTTAGCATATTAGGCTTTTATTATATAGGATTAAGAGATGTGTGTCAGCTAAATAAAGGAGTAAACTAAAAAAGAAGAATACTCTGGATTTTGTAAAAGGGAACCCAATAAGGGAAAGTATTAAAAGAAAAAAAGCCCTAGGGTGATTGCTTATACAGCAACCAGTGTAAATGAAGCAGTGATATGAAGGGATCTGTGTGGAAGATCTCAAGGAAATAAATATAATTAATAGATATCTGGTATATTTGAATATTTAAGGAGAAAGGTTAATATTCAAATGAATAAT
>NW_005256459.1:0-289 GCF_000412655.1 Myotis brandtii | reverse complement strand
CTACTTCTGGTATAAATTACCGAATCATTGGATATTGAATAGGAAACGATGGAATACTCAAATAGGTATGAAGGGAATATTTACAAGGATGTGGCATTGTTTAAAGGGATTGAAAATAGTAGCTAAGGCAACCCAGGGCTACCAAGAGGCACCTTTGTACCTGAAGTACCAGGGAGACTTGTGGAAGTGGGCTTTCTGACAAAAGCTGCAATCTCTGGTAGATTAAAGTTTCTGTTAGGCGAAGGGCTGGCATGTGAAATGCCCAACCTTTCTCTCCTTCCATTAGAGG
>NW_005256458.1:0-289 GCF_000412655.1 Myotis brandtii | reverse complement strand
AAACCAACTACATTTAGTAGCAAAAGCCACTGAAGTGTAACATTGCTCATCAGTAAGAATCCATTGAATGTCTATGTGCCACACAGTAGAATGCATGCTTCAAATACAACTCAATCCATGGATACTTCCCTCAAGGACAATGTCTAATGTGGAAATAGATATGGAAGTCAACCATCTTGTTGTTTTTCGACAATTGCAGTAGTGAGGATGAAGTGCTTTTGCAAAATAGCAGGTCCATGGGAAAAGATACTAGTATATCTAATTCTACCTGGAAGAAAAGAAAGTTTCA
>NW_005256457.1:0-289 GCF_000412655.1 Myotis brandtii | reverse complement strand
AAAAGTAAGAATATTAACTCCAGAAACTCTGAAAACATTCTAAGAATAAGTACTAATGATTCCTTTTTTATACTTGAGGGAACTAAACCTTGGACCATTTACAAACTTATTCTAAGTAAGATTTAGAATTGAGAACAGAACTCTACTCTGTTCAACTTGCACTTTCTACTGCATGATGTTGGCATTGGTCTTGTGAATCAAGATTTATTTTAAAGTCTTGTGGGAGAAAAATAAAGGCACTATATAATTCTGATCACATCTAAACTTAAACCAAATATTTTCTAAAAGT
>NW_005256456.1:0-289 GCF_000412655.1 Myotis brandtii | reverse complement strand
AATACAGGGTGCAGCCTTTAAAACTGTGTTTTAAAACGATTTTGTAATGAGAGAGAAACACAAACACCAAAGCAACAGAAAATCTACTTCACTTTTTGCCCTGCCATACAACAAAACTGAATAATCTCTTCCTAGCTTCATTGTTGCTTAGGGTTTAAAAAAAACATACCGACAGTCAGTATTCACAAAATTTGAGCCCAGCTATTATTGACTTAGCATTATTTTATATCAACATTTCTACTTGTTTTCATAATACATTTATCATTCTTAATAATATTATATTTCATTT
>NW_005256455.1:0-289 GCF_000412655.1 Myotis brandtii | reverse complement strand
TATGCACAATAAACTATAAGGGATTCAATGTGACTGGAGCTTAGATAGGTGGTAGAAGTGATCCACTGTCTTCTTTAGTGTTCGATTTCCCCCCTAAAACTTTCGTTTTATCATCTGGGGAAATTTCTATTCAAATCTCTTCACTTACTAGGCTAAGAGCAGTGGCCATCTCTTCTCGTTGTCTTCCTAGAACCTAGCATACTTTCTGACTCACAGAGGTGCTTAATAACTATTTACGAGTATGGCCTACGTCTTTCAGGTCTATATTTGTTTCCTGGACTTCCTGGTT
>NW_005256454.1:0-289 GCF_000412655.1 Myotis brandtii | reverse complement strand
TATTCCATTATATATATGCACCACTTCTTCTTTATCTATTCATCTGTTGATGGATGCTTAGGTTGCTTACTTATCTTGACTATTGTGAATAATACTGCAATGAACATATGTCTTCTCAAATTAGTGTTTTGGGATTCTCAGATAAATACCCGAAGAGGAATATCTGGCTCTTTGCTTGTCTCTTGTTATAGTCTTTGTTTGAAAATCTATCTTGTGTGGTATAAGTATTGCTATCCCAGTTGTTGTTTTTTAATTTCCATTTGCATGAAATATCTTTTTCCATCCCTTT
>NW_005256453.1:0-289 GCF_000412655.1 Myotis brandtii | reverse complement strand
GACATCATTTTTTAAAAATGGGAAATTTCATTTTATGAGGTATTATTAATAAAACATTTTCATTCATTTTTTCCTTGAAACAAAACAAAGCAAAAACTTTTTTTCCTGTTTCCTTTGAGTTAATCATTTGGGCAATATCAACTTTGACATTTTCCTGGATTTTGAAAAACAAACAAAAAGATGATGTAAAATTATGCAAATACAGAGTTGGACAAAAGTAGGTTTATCGTTGTTCATTCCCCACATGCAGGTTATGATTATTATAATAGTTTTATTAACTCAAAAGAAT
>NW_005256452.1:0-289 GCF_000412655.1 Myotis brandtii | reverse complement strand
ATTTATGTGTGAATTTTAATAATCTCTCACCTATTTTCCTGTAAGTTTACTATGTTTTAGTAACCATATGAACTCAAATTTTTTGGCAGCTCAGGTTTATTTCAATTTGACATAAAAATGTGTTTTGGGTTGGGAGGTAAGTCGCGCTTGAGACAGAAACGTAGTCAGATGCTTTTTGTCCATGGTTCATGGAAGCTTCACTGCATGATAAAAACTAGCATGACAAATTAAATCCTGAGACATGGAAAGTCACATTATATCATGCAGTCTGATGAGAAAAGTGGTAAAA
>NW_005256451.1:0-289 GCF_000412655.1 Myotis brandtii | reverse complement strand
GCCTCGTCGAACAAGGACACGGCCAGGCTCAGAGCCCCAACCACCACGGAATGGCAGGTGGAGACCACCCTGAAACGGAAGGAAAGGACCACGTGAGGAGCCGTCCCACGGCGGCGGCGGCGCGAGGCTGGCAGCACGTGGACGCTGGCGAAGAGGCGTCGGGACCAGCTTGGCCTGATTCACAGTTTCCTCCTGGACGTTCGCGAGTCACCTGCTGGGGGAGGCTCTGACGCAGGAGCGGAGCCGGGGTGCCCCAGTGCCGAGGGGGGGTGCCCCCAGTGCCGAGGGG
>NW_005256450.1:0-289 GCF_000412655.1 Myotis brandtii | reverse complement strand
TCCCTATGTTTCAAACAGATAAAAAAGGTTCCAAAGGACTAACCTGCTCCCCAGAGTGTCAACTGCAAAGCACATTCCTCAGAACAAAAAATAGGGTCTGGCTCCAATTTGGCCCCGTGGAGAACCTCAGGAAGTTCCCTGGGATACCGTGCATGTTCTCAGGTTTAAAAGGAACCGAGTGTGTCTCCTTTCTGGGCTCTGAGACCTGTCATCATGCCTTTCACCTTGGACGTTATAAAATCCGCCCAAATTTGTTCAGGAATGATTTACCTCCCATGAGGATTTTGTC
>NW_005256449.1:0-289 GCF_000412655.1 Myotis brandtii | reverse complement strand
TCCTATTTGGATATTTTAAATTTAGAGACTATAAAAATATTTATTTATTAATGTTTTGCTTATATTAAAGTAAAAAAAAAAGCTATAATCAAGGCCTTAGGTGCTGGGTTGACTCCTGATTTTTAATTTTTTTTACTTCAGAAGTAGTATATGCTGCTCCAAAGAAGTATGTCTGTGTGTGTATACATATTTCCTTTATCCCTACTCTACAATTCTTCTTTCACTGTTAAGAATTTGATAAGAAGTTTTAATGCACAAAGACATAGATCTAGTATATAGTTCCCTGGTA
>NW_005256448.1:0-289 GCF_000412655.1 Myotis brandtii | reverse complement strand
TGTTGGGGCAAAGGACACGCTCCATGTCTGAAGGCTGTTGCGGTCGCTGGACTTCCTTTCTGTCTGGGCTCCCGTTCGCCTCGCGCGCGTTTTGTCTGAAACGTCTCTGGGGAGGGCCGCCCCCTGGGGTCTCGCCTGGACCTCTTCTTCTGTTTGCTGGCTTCGCTCTTCTTCCGCGGGAGCCCCGTGTGGTGGCTCTTGGCGCTTCGCTCTCATATGTGGCGGGTTTTCCTTGGCCGCCAGGCCGGTTTGATAGGGCTATTTGGGGGGGGGGGGGCATGGGTTTCCT
>NW_005256447.1:0-289 GCF_000412655.1 Myotis brandtii | reverse complement strand
GGTATGTAACCTGTTTTCTCTCTGAGTTTTAAGATCTCTAATTTATCCATGGTGCTTCATGAGGACATGTTGAAATGAAGGTCTGCTTAGACTATTCTGCTCAGCAACTTCTTCGATCAGAATATTTTCATCTCTCCTCAGCCCTGGGGAGCTGATTTTCACTGGGGTTTAATTTGTTGTTTTCTTATTTGCTTATATTCCTTGAATTATTTCTATCTTTTCATTTTCTGTGTTCCCTTTTGAGATTATTACTCAGATGTTGGCTCTCCTGTATTGACCTTTTTTTCTC
>NW_005256446.1:0-289 GCF_000412655.1 Myotis brandtii | reverse complement strand
CCTTCCTGGAAGAGCTAAGTCCTAGGGGCCGAGTGAGAACGGGCCAGATGGAGACGAGGGGAAGAGGTCATTCCAGGTGGAGGGAGCAACACGGGCTAAGGTGAGAGCCAGAGTCAGCCAAGGACACCGCTCCTTGAAGTGTGGTAAGTGATTATGGCGGCAACGGAGAACTAGTGCAGACCCAGGCCTCGCACACTCTTCGTCTCTCCTTTCACAAGCCGGGACTCCCACACGATCTCTCACCAAGGCCCGAGTCCCAGAATCCTCCGGGACAAGGCTTCCAAACATT
>NW_005256445.1:0-289 GCF_000412655.1 Myotis brandtii | reverse complement strand
GATGTGGCATAGCAGTCTTTTTAGAAGATCTGAGGGTTTGGTTTAATAACTCTATAGGACCCAGCATTACCATCTGTGGTTAACAGCGTGAATTCAGCCTTATTTGGCCAGAATTCACGTCTGCAGTGCTGAATCGGAAGGGGGTCATCCCTCTGTGAAGTCCCTGGTCAGGCTCGGGCGAAACGGCACGTTCGGTGTGGCTCCTAGGAGAGGAGTCTTGGCCAACAGGACATACCCAGGGGTTGGTCATGAGGATGGGATAGGATGGGATGGGATGGGATGGGATGGG
>NW_005256444.1:0-289 GCF_000412655.1 Myotis brandtii | reverse complement strand
TACTGCTGGGCTGAGGCTAAAAGTAGTAGATCTAAAAACAGTATGAAATTCATCTGTTCATTTGAATGAAATCTGAGTAATGGTGTTAACTTCAAGTTGAGAAAAAGGCATGGTATTATTATATAAATCATAATGTTATGTTTTTAAAATTTATTTCCTCTTACTATTTCTGATTGAGATAAGCTGCTAGAGGTAAAAAGTAAAAATTAGTCCCAATTAAATGTGTTTAACATTGAATTCTGGTGAATTCAAAATAGATTTTTTTTACCTTGACAAATAAATGCTTCAA
>NW_005256443.1:0-289 GCF_000412655.1 Myotis brandtii | reverse complement strand
AGCCTTCCTCACACCAACACCGATCCTGGCAAATGTCAGCTGGGAATCTCTGCGCCAGGTGCGTGCATTCCTGTTGGAAGCTTAGTCGCCTGCAGTGGAAGTGGCTTGAGGGGTGGGGAGCTCCCGGCGGGAAATTCGGTGGAATTAAGGCGAGAACAGATAGCATCTCAGAGCGCCCTTTCTCTGGCTCCTAAGATACAGGGGTGCGTGGGCCTCGGGAGGAGCAGTGTTTCACACTCGGCGTCTCAGACAGGTATTCATCACCTGATCCGCTCCCGGCCTGTGGAAT
>NW_005256442.1:0-289 GCF_000412655.1 Myotis brandtii | reverse complement strand
CCAGATTTCCAGCTTCTTGTCAAAGATCAGATAACCCAGCCACACTGGAGCCTGCCTCCACACGCCCCCGCGACAGTCAGCCCAGCTGAGGGTCCAGACAGGGGCTCCAGGGGGCGGGGCAAGGGCTCCTCAGGCCACTCCAGCCCCGACCCCAGCCCGCTTCCTCATTTATACACACGCAGCCTGGCCCTGCCTTGGGACCCTCCATGTCGGGGCTCCAACATACCCCACAAGTCACCCCATTTCCTGCCACCCCGAAGCTTGTCCAGCATCCCCTGGGTAACAGGGC
>NW_005256441.1:0-289 GCF_000412655.1 Myotis brandtii | reverse complement strand
AGCAATCTATGGATTTAATGCAATCCCTATCAAAATATTTTTCACAGAACTAAAATTAATCTTGAAATTTATATAAAACATAAAAGACCTGAAATAATGCAAGAAATCTTGAGAAAGAAGAACAACGTTGTAGGTATCATGGTCCCTGATTTCAAAATATACTAGAAACCTATAGTAATCAAAACAGCATGGTACTGTCACAAAAACATACACATAGATCAGAATACAACAGAACAGAAAGCCCAGAAATAAATCCATGTGTAAGTGGTCAATTAATCTACTACGAGTA
>NW_005256440.1:0-289 GCF_000412655.1 Myotis brandtii | reverse complement strand
TCAATTGGAATTGCTTTCTGAGAGTCTAAGCAAAAAAACCTTCATCATATAAATGAGAGCTGAACTCATTCAGTTCCGAAGATAAAGGGGCACATCCTCCAGTCTGATTCTTGGTTATTCTTAGGTGACTAAGAATCTTTGTGGAGGTGCCAGAAATGCAGGAGCCCCATAGCGAAGTCCCAAATGCAACTGTAATTAACTAAATGGCTCATCCAGGGGCCACCTTAAGGCTTTGTCTGCCCGGCCCTGAACCTTTCCGGTTGTTTTAGACAGCCAGGAGAGAAACTGA
>NW_005256439.1:0-289 GCF_000412655.1 Myotis brandtii | reverse complement strand
GTAACAAGCAAGGTTTTACCACTGAATATTGTGATGTGACTAGCAGTTTTATATTTGAAACTCAGTAAGGAAACAACTACGTTCCCAAATAAATATGCACATTCATTCCAAAGTCCACTCATCTCTTTCAGCTTCCCAAAGACCAAGCACAGGTTCTGCTCTGCACTGACAGCACAGGACAGGTGCCTCTGAACTAGACTTCTGACTTGGCTGCAGCTTTCCTTTCTCACAGGGCGGCATCCTCACCCTCACCCTCACCCAGGAGAGCTGTGGTCTGAGCAACCTCTGG
>NW_005256438.1:0-289 GCF_000412655.1 Myotis brandtii | reverse complement strand
GCCTCCTTTGGCCTTGGTCCTTAGGGGGTCCCTCAGGGGAAGTTGGGGAGAGGAGTATCAACAGAGAGGTTTCAATGGGCTGAGAAGCAAATGGAAACTCAGGACAGGGGACGAGATCAGTGGGATTGCCACTTAGCAAGTAAAAACCCAGGATGCCCAGTTAAATGTGAACTCAGCTAAAATTTGAATTTCAGGTAAGCAATAAGTAACGCTTTAGGTATAAGTGTGCCTCAGTTATTTGTTGTTTGTCTGAAATTCAAATTTAATGGGTGTCCTGTACTTTATGTGG
>NW_005256437.1:0-289 GCF_000412655.1 Myotis brandtii | reverse complement strand
CTTGAGGTGTAATCCTGGCTGCCAGTATTCCAGGAGTCCAGGGAAAGAGGGCCGGGCAGCCTTACCCTTCAGTACACTGACTTTCATTCAATCCTTTTCTCTCCATGCCTCGCACGCTCATTATTCTCTGTGCTTGGTTTTTCTGGATAAAGAGCCATCCTAATTCAATTTTTCCAAATCTTTACCTCCCATTCTGTGCTTGGTTTCACAAGATGGGGTTGGGTATCTGGGAGTCTATCAACGGACTCTCCTGTTACCAACGCCCTTTGCTCATGATTCTGACGTAATT
>NW_005256436.1:0-289 GCF_000412655.1 Myotis brandtii | reverse complement strand
CTGGCAGACACGGCGCTCCAGGGCTCCCATCGGCTTTGCTGGGACTTTCTGAGAACTGGCCCGCAGTCCGAGCCTCTTCCTTCCAGCCTCCCTCCTTCCTCTTTCCTCGAAGGGGGTCCGGCCCAGCCCTGGAGACGGAGTGGGTGTTTAGGGGCAGGGGGCTGCTCTCGAGGGCGCTGTGGGCACCGGCCCAGTCCTGTGGGAGTCAGGCAGGGCTCCCAGGAGAATGTGGCCTCCAAGCCGGGAGGGAAAGCGTGTCCCGCGGAGAGAGTGGTGCAAAGGCCCCGGG
>NW_005256435.1:0-289 GCF_000412655.1 Myotis brandtii | reverse complement strand
GGCCGTAGTTTGCCCACGGCTGAGTCAGCCTCTGGCTGCCCTGTGAAGAACAGCTGTGGGGCAGGGCAGGAAGCCCAGGCTTCGGAGGAGGCTGTAGCTGCCATCTCTGCCAGGGATGGATGTCGTCCTGGGGCCCAGGGCGGGGCTGCTTCCTGCTGGTGGAGGAAGAGCTGGGAGAGAAGGTGAAGGTCGGAGGAGGCGGAGAGGGGGGCGTGATTTCAGGAAGAGGGTGTTGGGAGCTGCAGATGTGGGGGCAGAAGTCTGAGGCGCTCCGGCTGGACCTGGCCTC
>NW_005256434.1:0-289 GCF_000412655.1 Myotis brandtii | reverse complement strand
AGCCAGGGGCCATCACAACCGAAACAACCAGATGAATAACCGAACAGCAGGCTGCGTGGGGTGACCAGGCTGGTTGGGGGGGCAGTTGTGGGCGACCAGGCCATTGGAGGGGCATTTGGGGGCAACCAGGTCAGCGGGGGGAGGTGGGGAGTGAGGGGTGATCAGACCAGCAGGCAGGTGAGTGGTTAGGAGCTAGCGGTCCAGGATTGTGAGAGGGATCTCGGATTGGAGTCAAACATCCCCCAAGGGGTCCATGAAAATTCATGCACTGGAGGGGGCGGTCCCTCAG
>NW_005256433.1:0-289 GCF_000412655.1 Myotis brandtii | reverse complement strand
GTAACAAAAGAACAAATATTGTACTATTCCACTTACATGAGTTACTTAGAGAAGTCAAATTCATAGACAAAAAGTAGATGGTGGTAGATAAGTAGGAGCTGGGGGAGGGGAGAACAGGAAGTTCATGTTTAATAGTCAACAGAGTTTCAGGTGCAGAAGAAAAAAAGTTTTGAAAATGGATGGTGATCGTTGCCCAACAATGTGAACGTACTTAATGCCACAGAACTGCCTACTTGAAAATGGCTTAAAAAGTAATTTTTACGTTATGCATATTTTACCAAAATAAAAA
>NW_005256432.1:0-289 GCF_000412655.1 Myotis brandtii | reverse complement strand
TGTGCTTGCAATAAACTTCCACACTTTTGCTTAAAATCCTTTGTCCTTGAATTTTTTTCTTCAAACTTCATGAGACAAGAACCCACGCTAGAGTTCCAGCTTGCCGTTCGGGGTATCAGTGTCAGTCGTAAAGTGCAAACACCTGAAAAGCAGGAGTTCCAATGTCTGCGCGGCAGAAGATGGTACCCACGCAAGAGAAGAGAAAGACTCTGTGCTTCCTTTGCCTTTTTGTTCCATTCGGGCCCCCAATGGACTGGGTGATGCCCACCTACATTGGTGAGGGGATCCT
>NW_005256431.1:0-289 GCF_000412655.1 Myotis brandtii | reverse complement strand
TTTTGTAGCTGCTTCATAAGAAATTGCTTGCAAGTATAAGAAATATAAACAATAAAACCATAGCCAATTTTCTGGGTGAATTATTTTAAATGTTTAGAATGAGGGTGTAATTTCTTTTAGATTTTTTGATTGGATTCATTCTCCAGTTTGGAAGCACAATAAAGAATACAAGCTATTGACAGCATAACCTGAAAATCTAAGTGGTTTACAATAAAGTTTATTTCTCTACACCTGTTGCTGGTCAGCTCCTGCCCTGCTCTATCATATTCACTTCAGGACTCGGCCTCTA
>NW_005256430.1:0-289 GCF_000412655.1 Myotis brandtii | reverse complement strand
TTTTTTTCTAAATAATCACAAGCCCAGAATGCATTTAAGTAAAAGGTTAATAACTCTAACTACACTTACAAATTGAGATTATAGTCTGAACATATAGCTACCCCACAGCAAGAGTATTAACCATGCTTATAATAGGATAAACTAAATTTCCTAAAATTATTTTCTCCCAATATTAACCCATAGATATTCTACTTTTCTAATACTTTCAGAGTTAGTTACAAAAACTACCTCTACTATTAACTGATAAGCGAACATTTTCCTAAGCACTTCTACATCCATCAATGACCTC
>NW_005256429.1:0-289 GCF_000412655.1 Myotis brandtii | reverse complement strand
TTGTTCTGCCGTTCGGTTGATTTGCATATTAGGCTTTCATCATATAGGATTGCCTCCTACCCCAGTTGGAGATGAACAGGACACAGCCCCATCCTTGAGGCACTCAGGGTCCGGTGGGAGAATGGCAGAGTTGGTGGGAATTATTTGCATGTCCAGGTGCTCTAAGGGAGACTGGGTAAGGCCACTCCATCCTAGAGGAGGGCGCCACCCCCTCTGTGTGGGAGAGGCCAGGAAGACGTCATAGAGGAGCTGCCATCTAATAAAGACTGAGTGGCACTCATGGACCAGG
>NW_005256428.1:0-289 GCF_000412655.1 Myotis brandtii | reverse complement strand
GGTCTAATTAGCATATTATGCTTTTAATATATATATAGCAAAGTTACACTGTAATAATTCGTGGTTTTAATATTTTATGAAATTGCTCAATTATATGTATTTTCAGTGGCCTCTGGAATGCATACACAATGTAAGCTCTTTTATTTTGACAGTTATAGGATAAAAAAGTCTTTTATTACAAACAGAATTAAGATGTGTATAGTATAGAAGAAAACTTATATTCAAAGTCAAAATAAGTTTCTATCAAAGTATGGGTGTTTTGCTTTGGAAGTTAACAAAGCCCATGTAT
>NW_005256427.1:0-289 GCF_000412655.1 Myotis brandtii | reverse complement strand
TGAATTCCAGCTTCTTGTCCAAAGAAAAAACTTTCCTTTGTGAATTTCCCTTCATCATATCCAGAAGGGCGTGCCAAGGAAAGCCCTTCTGGAGTGGGGACTGAGGAACAGGTTAAATGTGCAACAAAGGAGAGCTACCATCTGTACCTCTCCTTTCCTTTAGCAATGACAACCTTGTCTATATGTATTTTATAAACAGTCTCATACCACAGATCCTTTCTAGACTAAGGCATGGTGCCCGGCCGGCATGGATCAGTGGTTGAGCATAGACCTATGAACCAGGAGGTCA
>NW_005256426.1:0-289 GCF_000412655.1 Myotis brandtii | reverse complement strand
CATCTGACCAAACCTAGGTAAGTCCAGACCAAATTTTCAGTCAAACTGCAGATTTGAGGCACTCAGCTTTGGGATGATTTATTGACCATAATTATAGCAATAGGTCATTGATTCAATCATTTTTTTAGTTTAATTTCGAACTTGTGTTTAAAACATATCGCTGAATGGAACTGTACCTAATTTAAAAACTTTAAATTTCATTTTTTTAATTTTTTCACATTCCTCCAACTAAAATTATTCATTAACCTTCATGAATATGTGGTGTCATCACCAGATACATGTTTAATCA
>NW_005256425.1:0-289 GCF_000412655.1 Myotis brandtii | reverse complement strand
TTATATGTGTGAACTATTTGTATTTAAAGCCATGGTTTTGAAAGAATCATCTCCTCTTCAGCCTGAGTGGTAGGGACACTGTGTGATAGCAAGTGACCGCTGTCCTTACCAGCCCTGGACTTCCTGTCTCAGTTCTGGTTGACCCAAAGGGCTGGTCTCTCAGGACTAAGGCTGGGGGTCAGCCCACTCACAATGTCTGGCATGCCTCCACGTCTCTGGCTGAATGTGGTGAGCATAGACATTTACTGCTAAAGCCAGCAAAGCTATGTGTGTGTGCACAGGTCCACAC
>NW_005256424.1:0-289 GCF_000412655.1 Myotis brandtii | reverse complement strand
GAGCGGGTAAGGATAATGGAAGTGTTGAGTATGTTTAAGTCTATTTGGCCACAGATTACATCCTTGTTATGCCAGCAAATTTGGCAAAATTAATATTGATAAGATTGGATTACAACTGGATTAACTAATGTATGCAAAGCAATTACAAGAGTGCCAAGAATATGTGATATGCAAATGTTAACCACTATCATCAATATTATTATTTTTATTATATTGATTGATATATTTTCTTCTCCACCTATCTAAATCTTTTGCCTCAATTGGTTCCAGTCAGGAGGGTAAGAGAGAT
>NW_005256423.1:0-289 GCF_000412655.1 Myotis brandtii | reverse complement strand
CCTCAACACAGAGAAACAGAAATATGAGAGGACAGAGCAGCACAAGGTTGATCAGAAAGCCATGGACTTGCAACTTCAGCCAAAAATTAAAGGTGTTCCTCAGCTCCAGGCTACCTCCCTCTGTGTTTGCTCTCCCCAACTGGCTTTAACCTCACAAACTGGTGTCCGAAATTTCTTACCAAAACCTAAATGAATGCTTTGTTGGTTTAGAAATAGAAAGAAAATCATAGTGATGGTTAAGTGAGTTAATACATATTAAGTGCATAGTAGAGTTTCTAGCATATAATAA
>NW_005256422.1:0-289 GCF_000412655.1 Myotis brandtii | reverse complement strand
AACACATCCTCAGGTGAGGACAGAGAAAAAAAGATCCAGTCTGGCTCGAATTACTCAGCAGTTGAGCTTCGTCCCAGGACCCATGAAGTCACTGGTTAGATTCCTGGGGAGGGCACATGGCAGGTTTGCTGTCTCCATCCCCACTGTGGACCATGCAGGAGGAAGCCAATCGATGATTCTCTCTCATGCATGTTTCTCTCTCTCTAGGCCGCTCCCTTCCTCTCTCTCTAAAAATCAAGAAAATTGTATTTTTTAAAGATCTCTCTCTCTCTCTCTCTCTCTCTCTCTC
>NW_005256421.1:0-289 GCF_000412655.1 Myotis brandtii | reverse complement strand
GATGTGTGTGCGACAGACTCGCGATGAGTCCACGTGACCATCATGCATTGTGCACTTGGCTATTCAAGCACGTGCCTTCCTACCTTCTGAAAAATGGTTCTTGCCGTCCTGACTTAATAGATAAGAACTGTTTCTAGATGGGGGAGTTGCTCAAATAATAAAATGTTTCCACGGTGGGGAGCAGTGATAGCGGTGAGAATTTCTGTTGGTTAAGTGTTTCTCACCAGAGGCCGTTTCTTCTAGGAGATTCACCAGTGATCAACCTTTTGCCAGGTTTGCTTTCCTTCTC
>NW_005256420.1:0-289 GCF_000412655.1 Myotis brandtii | reverse complement strand
CATGCCGAGCTCAAAAGGTTTGCCATCACTGGTATAGGGCCATGCTGAAAAGCTCACATTTGTAAAGGCCTAGACCCAATGTTTACTATATAGTAGAAATTTAATCAATATTAGTTCATTATTATCTCTTTTTGTTAGGATGATGCAAGACTACAATGTATCCTAAATCTATACAGAGGATACTGACCACCTTTTAGATCTATTTAACTTTTCATTACTTTTCCTTATCATAAAAGTGATACATACTCATTTATCAAATTCATGAAATGATAAAGAACTACATAAAAAA
>NW_005256419.1:0-289 GCF_000412655.1 Myotis brandtii | reverse complement strand
ATATATATATATATATATATATATATAATCACCTAGCTTAGTGCTTTGAACATAGTAAGCAGTTAATAAATCATATATTATTGTTGTGATGAATGCAGATGGGATTTTTTTCTTTTAATTAGTCAATTTATTTGTAATATTAAAAAATGGCTCAGAACTTTAACATGAATTTAAAATTTGTATTAATAAAAGAGCTAACATGGGTGGAACATTTGCTGTGTTCCAGGATTTATATGAAGTGCTTTAAGTATACTGTTTCATTTAATCCCCACTTTATGAGATAAATGCT
>NW_005256418.1:0-289 GCF_000412655.1 Myotis brandtii | reverse complement strand
GAGAGAGATCAAAGTGAGAGAGAAATATGGATCAGTTGCCGCCTGCACTTGCCCTTACCAGGGATGAAATCTGTGACCTTTCAGTTCACAGGACAACGTTCAACCAACTGAGCCACACCGGCCAGGGCTCCAAATTCTTTTTAGATAAATGTTTTAGTCTTCATAACAACTTGTGAGACAGGTAATATTATTAGCCTCGTTTTACAGATAATATAGGCATAGAGTTGTTAAGTAACTTGCTTAAGGCCACACAGTTAGAAAGTTTTAGAGCCAGAATTTAAACTGAATG
>NW_005256417.1:0-289 GCF_000412655.1 Myotis brandtii | reverse complement strand
GAGCGTGATCGCGCTCCCCGGCACTCTAGGGGTTAAGATGCGTTCCAATGGTACCAGCTCAGAGGACTCCAAGCTCCAGGGAAGAGCCATGGTTGATTGGTGGCCAGGGGGAGTGTCAGACAGGAGGATGGGATGGGAGAGGGACAGTATCTTCCAATCCTGCCCAAGCTTCTAGGTGAGCCCTGCAGGTAAGCTGTCAGCTGACGTGGTGAGGACACAGAAACTGTGACCCACCGGGGTTAGAGGGGAGTGAGCAGAGGTTTGGAGGGAGAGGAGGTGCAGCAACAGC
>NW_005256416.1:0-289 GCF_000412655.1 Myotis brandtii | reverse complement strand
GCCAGAGAGTGGAATTAAGTGATTCCTCAGACACCAAAACAATAAGCAAGAACATCTTTAAAGCACTCAGTGTGGTCCAGTGCTGCGGTGAAGTCCTCAGTGTGAGTTACTTCCCTTGGTGCTCACAGTAGGCCTACATGCGCCTTGGCCGGTTTGGCTCAATGGTTAGAGTGTGGACCGCAGGGTCTCAGGTTCAATTCCCAGGCAAAGGCACGTACCTCACTTGCAACCTCGATCCCCGGCCTGGATCATGTGGGAAGTAACCAATCGATGTTTCTCTCTCTCCCCT
>NW_005256415.1:0-289 GCF_000412655.1 Myotis brandtii | reverse complement strand
AATATCCTCGGGTGAGGATTAAAAACGAAACAAAACAAAATGTATGTTCATTTACTTTGAAAAGAAGAACAAAACTGGGAGCAACATTATTCAAATGGTATCTTAAATTGTTCTTGGCAACAGCCAAGTTCATCTTTCATCTTTCTCCTCCAACATGCTCAGGTCAGAATATGCACCTCAAGTTTTTCCAAACATGTTTAACTCACAGTGTGTGGCACATAGCAGGCACTCAGGAAATACTTGTTGACTGGGACGGGGGAGGCTCCTCCCTGCCCTTGTACAGGGTGCT
>NW_005256414.1:0-289 GCF_000412655.1 Myotis brandtii | reverse complement strand
ATCATATCTGGTCCACATGAGTTAACAGGATACGTTGCCCAGCCCCATGGCCCTAGCTGACTGCAGGCATTGGCTTCTGGGAGAACGTGACAAGATCCATTCACAACATCCACAAATAGGATGAAAATGCAGACAGATCAGCCAATTATGAAATAGTGAAAAATGAAAAGCTGCTGATTGGAATTACCTGTGAATATTTCCTCTCTGTACAGTCACGGGTGGGGACCACAGAAGACGGTGGTTTCTCTCTCCACATTTCTGGGGTTCTGGGCTAATTTAATGGTAGTCC
>NW_005256413.1:0-289 GCF_000412655.1 Myotis brandtii | reverse complement strand
CACCGGCTGAAAATCGCCGGCCGAGGGAGATGCTGGCAGAAAGGCTGGGGACGCAGGCCCTTCGCCGAGTCTGCTCTTCCCTCCTGTTGGTGTGGATTCTCCCCGTCTACACCAGCAACAAAGCTCAGGAGCCTCCACTTCCCACCCTGCCCCCAGTTCCGCCCAGAAAAGGATTCCAGTTCTTCTCCAAACTGGAACCTCTGGTCAGGATGTTGGGGCCCAGCCCCACAGGCACCTGTGCTCTGGCTGCTTAAGAAGACAGATAAAGGGCTGCACTCCGAAAAGGTCC
>NW_005256412.1:0-289 GCF_000412655.1 Myotis brandtii | reverse complement strand
AGAGAGAGAGAGAGAGAAAACACAGAAGAATCATGTTTTTGTTTTGTTTTGCTTTGTTTTTACTTTGAAATACTTTTAAAATAAGCACAGATGATGGTGTTTAAATTTACCAGAGAACTTTTCACTTGGCACACATTGTTTATTGAGTATCACTTTGGTTTTATCTAGAGTAAATGATATTTTTTCTGCTTTGAAAAGTGTGCAAGTACGTTCACAAGTTATTCTAAGTTCCAGGCTTGCTCCATCGTAATTCGTGGAAGGACAAGTCCTTCTCTCGGGCTGGATCGGA
>NW_005256411.1:0-289 GCF_000412655.1 Myotis brandtii | reverse complement strand
ATATTTTTGAAATGCATAGCATAATTGACTTAACCATAGACTGTATATTATTAGATATCTGAATTATTTCAATCATTCAAAATGATATGTGCTAATGTGTAAGTTCTTTTATTAATCAAGTTTTTTCTATAATGTTCTTAAAGTTTTCTATTTAAGTATTTATTCAATGTATTGTAGTAGGCATATCGTCCAGTTGAATTATAGTGAATAAATTTTGGCAGATTCAGACAATCTATCTGACTTGAAATCAATACACCACTTCATTTGGTTAAATACTACACAAAGTTAT
>NW_005256410.1:0-289 GCF_000412655.1 Myotis brandtii | reverse complement strand
GGCTCTTTATAGTCACAGAGCAGGGCCAAACGGATTAGACTGCAGAGTCAGGCTAGGGCAGCTCCCTTCAAAAGCAATTTCTCAAAAGGGGGCTGGTTGCTACTGGTGAAAGTAGAATCCCAAACAGTAAGTCCCCATTCTGGAAGGAGGCCAAAAACAATCCAATCATATATTGTAGGATTCCATTTATGCAAAATGTCTAGAACAGAGACAGAAGGGCTGGGAGGGGTTGAGTGGAAATGGGGAGTGATGCTTATGGGTACGGGCTTCCTTACTGAGGTAATGAAAA
>NW_005256409.1:0-289 GCF_000412655.1 Myotis brandtii | reverse complement strand
CTGGCACAAGTCAGAAGCAAAGTCCTTAGCATCCCAGATGCCCTGGAGTTTTAGGATGGCCAGTCCGGCTTTGACCAGTGTTATTTGAATGTAACAGGTAATTCTTACGACAGGACAAAACTGCAAACCAAATTCTTACATTTGAAGAAGGATCTCCTCCACCCTATCACCCCATTCCAGGTTTACAGGAAGATCCAAGACATCACACTCTCCTTCCTCAAAACAGGGCGCATGTGGCCATCTAGTGGTGATTATGTGTGATGACACAATGCCTTTAAAAAATTTTTTT
>NW_005256408.1:0-289 GCF_000412655.1 Myotis brandtii | reverse complement strand
ACATGCATTACACATTTTATTTCTCAGGGCCCAGTTGCGTGGTAGGTATTCATTAGGAGACAAGTCAGGCCGCTATAACAACAAAAACACCTAAAATTTTTGTTTACTCTTTTCTTACATAAAATTTCAGGGCTGTGGTCAAAGACTTATATAGCAGCCCAACAATACCGGGAACTCAGGTTCTTTCTATCTTGTTGCTCTGCAATCTTTAATAAGCAACTTTCATCACAGAATCTAAGATTGTATACTAATTTCCTATTGCTGCTGAAACATTGCCACAACTTGGTGG
>NW_005256407.1:0-289 GCF_000412655.1 Myotis brandtii | reverse complement strand
CGCCTGTGACCGCCAGCGTCGCACTCAGGAATTCCCAGCGAGCTCATCTCTCCTCTTTGCTTTCTGCTCTAGTCCTCGTTGATCCGCAACCTCCGGCTCTCAGAGGCCTTGAGGAAGAACCAGCTCTGGAACGGGATCATCAGCATCGCGTTGCTGGAAGGAAAGAACGTGCCGGTGGGAAACATGGCAGAGATGTTCGTCTTGTTAAAACTGGGGGATCAGAGGTACAAAAGCAAGGTGAGTTGGCCGTTCCTGAAGGAGAACAACATCTTCAAAGAGATTTTTTTTT
>NW_005256406.1:0-289 GCF_000412655.1 Myotis brandtii | reverse complement strand
AAGGCCTGGGGCGGTGGGGAGGCAGGTGTGGGTGGAGGAAGCCAGTGGGTGGAGGGGGTCAGTGGGGGCTCTGTAATATTTTCAACAATAAAAATAATTTTCTTAAAGTTTTATTGGAATTTTGATGGGGATTGCATTCAATTTTATATGGCCTTGGGTAATATGGACATTTTAACTATGTTGGTTCTTCCAGTCTATGAACCACAGAAGATCTTTCCATTTCATTATATCTTTTTCAAGATATTTCTTTGCAAATTTATTTAGGTGACACTGGTTAACAAAATTATAC
>NW_005256405.1:0-289 GCF_000412655.1 Myotis brandtii | reverse complement strand
TGTCACCTTCTCCCTTCTCAGCGCTCTACCTCTATTAATAGGACCAAAGCCTGCCGTGTCCGAGGAGTCACCAGGACATACATGTTCTATGAAAGGTTTGTAACCAATATCTTACATAAATACACGTGTATCTATTGCTATAAAAATGTTATTTCATTGAGAGTACCTCTGTGTAATTGAGAGGGATATCTTCCTTTATCTATGTGCATGACGAGAATTCTTGGAAAGTGAGTCAAACTAGTTTTATTAATTTTTTATTTTATTTTATTTTTCCCATCACCATTTATCC
>NW_005256404.1:0-289 GCF_000412655.1 Myotis brandtii | reverse complement strand
TGGAGAGCGGGCACAGAACCTTCTGGGCAGGGAAAGCAAGCAGGAGTAAGAACGGCAAGGGATCCCCAAAACTGCCAGCTCTACGTGAAATAAGACACGCACGGGCCTGCATGAAGAAGGTGGGCAGCAAGGGGGGTCTTATAAGAGAAGGCAATGGACTCTTGGGGGCACACAGTATTATGTTTCCCAACGTGTCGCTTTGGCACCCCACCTACATATGTTCCTGAGAGACGGGCCGTCTTAGGTAACGTGTTTGTCGGCGGGAACCGTGTCAGCCTTCCGTGGGCGC
>NW_005256403.1:0-289 GCF_000412655.1 Myotis brandtii | reverse complement strand
TCTTCTTAGCCATGTATGTGGCTAAATTATTGCAGAGATAAAACTGGAGATTGCTATTTTGCTTAGCTATGGCATCATTATGCAGACATTTGACATATTGTGGAGCACATTGATATGGTTATTGGATGAGGAAGACAGCTGCTAACATAACATTTTACAGTATACAAAAGTACTCAGATGTCCGTCATGATTTAATTCTCAGAACAACGTGAGATACTAGAACCTTAGATGTCCTTCTGTAGGTGCAGACACAGAGGCTCTTGGTAGGGAGGTGGTGCAGGGTGCTGGC
>NW_005256402.1:0-289 GCF_000412655.1 Myotis brandtii | reverse complement strand
AAAAAAGAATGAAACCCAGGTTCCTGAGGGATTAGGGCACTTGTAATGAATTGAAAAGCTTCTAGAATGTATACTGCTTCCTGTGTATTTCTTCCAAGTGGAAAAATGTCAATATGTAGCTGTTTCTCAGATTTTTGCATAAAAGTCTTTTTTTGCCATAATAAAACGAATCCTATTTTTTTTAAAGTGGAAACGTGTCATTATATAGCTATTTCTCAGATTTTTACATAAAATTGGGTTTTGCCATAACAAAATGAATCTTGTTTTTTTCCTTTGCATTTCCTAGAAC
>NW_005256401.1:0-289 GCF_000412655.1 Myotis brandtii | reverse complement strand
CAGTTCCAATCACAAGGAGTGTCTGACATTGTCCTACTCTAGAGATCAGAAGTGTAGCAGATCTACCCAAACGCAAACAGGCAGCCAAAATGGGAAAACAAAAACGCAACCCCCCCAAGAAAGAACAAGAGAATTCTCCTGAAGAACTATCATTCAAAATAGATGGTGAATAAAGAACTTTCCATACAAAAAAAAAAAAAGGCTGCCCTGACAGGTTTAGCTCAATGGATAGTGTCGATGTGCGGACTGAAGGGTACCGGGTTCGATTCCAGTCAAGAGCACATGCCCG
>NW_005256400.1:0-289 GCF_000412655.1 Myotis brandtii | reverse complement strand
AAAAAAATTGACAATTGGATTTAGCAACGAGGAATTACTTGATTACATAGACAAAGCCAGTATTAATGAAATGAAATTAAGAGCAGTTGCAGAAGAGGAAATGGAAATAGCCAGTATAAGGAACTCTTTCAAAGAGTTTTGCTGCCAAAAGCAGGGGGAGGGGTGGGATGGGGATGGGTGATAGCCAGTCAGGAAAGTGGGATCCGGGACAGTTTTTCTTCAAAGTATAAAAATGACAATATCGCCCAGCCATGGTGGCTCAGTGGTTGAGCACCAACCTATGAACCAG
>NW_005256399.1:0-289 GCF_000412655.1 Myotis brandtii | reverse complement strand
CGGAAGCACAGGCTTCCTGTGGGAACCGTGGAAATGATGACACAAGCATCTGTCAGCTGTCGAAGGTTAGAAGACATTCCTATGGTCGTGCCACTATGACAAGAACTCAATGGCGCACGTGAAAATGCGCTTCATGACTATATAGTTAAATATGGTAAAAATCACGGAAAAGACACATGGAGCTTCTTTGAGTGGATCATGACATCAAACGACTAGGGAAGATTGCAAACCCCACCACGAACCCCAGCCCACGACAAGGGTCAGCCCGTGGGGTTAAGAAGAGGCCGTT
>NW_005256398.1:0-289 GCF_000412655.1 Myotis brandtii | reverse complement strand
AAGGGAAAGGGCAGCTCAAAGGCTGGCAATTACACCCGCCGCCCTTTCCTACATCTGCCCGTCTTTGTCGTCTAGTCTGCAGGCACATGCAATGGCCGGAGCCCTGGCAGCCATCTTGTGTGAGGAGATCCAGTTAGAGCTGGTGCCCAAGCACTCCAGCTGTGGAGCAGAATAAGGGAGCTGCCTCCCTGAGGTCCCTCTGGGGAGGGGCGCATGCTGTGTCTGGCAAAACCCCACAGAGCTGGCCTCTGTGAGCGAGACCGAATAGCGGCTGAGATGTTGTCTGTCG
>NW_005256397.1:0-289 GCF_000412655.1 Myotis brandtii | reverse complement strand
ATTTTTATCAGCACTAGTATTATGAAAATAAAACTTTGCTGTGATCATTTTGAAAAATGATTTGCTTTGTTTTTATTAGTGAGGTTCACATATTTTTTGTTTGTTTTCTATTTTAAATTTTCTTATATTTATTGCCCATTTGTACTGTTATTTTTCAAGAATGAAGCTAACTAGCTTTGAAGTAAATGATTTAAAATAGTCTGAAATCTAGTCATTTCATCCCTTCCTTGCCTGTTTCTGTTGATACTGATAGTTTCTGTTGATAGGGATGACAGGAGCTACATTTTAA
>NW_005256396.1:0-289 GCF_000412655.1 Myotis brandtii | reverse complement strand
CTGTGCTTCCCTCTCACATAGCGTTCATTCAGCCCATCCCAGGCCTAGATTCCCTGAGCCACTGCATCACACGTCCCAGACCTAGAACTGCTCTCTGTGATAATAGCCGAGGACCCACCACTCACTCTTTCACTTCACATTCTTAGGCAAATCTCCCAAACTCTACTCAGGCTTCCGTCCCTTTCTCTCCAGAACACCCTGCTTCCCTGCACCCTACCCCCCAACACAAAGACTCCACCCTCCCTGCCTTCAGCGGTCTAGGCCAGCGGTTCTCAACCTGTGGGTCGCA
>NW_005256395.1:0-289 GCF_000412655.1 Myotis brandtii | reverse complement strand
AAAAAAAATGTTTCAAAAAAGTCAACAACAAAAATACCCAACTATTAAGCATAAATGTCTTGTCCCATTTTCAAAAGGCAAATGCAATTGACTTTCAGACGAGGGCTTCGTGCCAAACTCCAGCTACCCTTGCAATGTCTGGCAACATCGAGTTGGCCTGGCAGGAAGAACTCAAAATAGACATAAGAATTCCCCAACCCCGGGGAGTGCTAGAAAACTCCACGGCATGTTAGAGTGCCAGGGCCTGAAGGATGGTTTGGTAAATAGTGCTGGGATCCCTTCCTCCAGA
>NW_005256394.1:0-289 GCF_000412655.1 Myotis brandtii | reverse complement strand
ATAATAATAATAATAATAAATATAGATTATGCAGAATATCCTAGCATTTAATTATCATCATCACCCTACAAGACAGTAGAGAAAATATTGCTATTATAATTTATATTAAGGAAACTGAGTCTCACAAAGATCAATTTCTTTGCTCAAAATATAGTCACAGTAATAAGTCGTGACTATAATTAGAATCTCAGACCTTTCATCTCCAGCTTCAGCTCCAGCTGTTCTCTGCCATACTACATTGCCATTCCTAGACCAGTGACCAAACTTGTTGCAATAGAGTTCATTCTTT
>NW_005256393.1:0-289 GCF_000412655.1 Myotis brandtii | reverse complement strand
CAAAATTTCTTACGATCTTGCTTCTAAAAAAGCATACCCCATCATTTCCGCTCCATGCCGTTGGTCAAACAGTTACAGGTCGGCTGAGGCTCGGGCAGGTGTGGGCTCGATGTCTCAGTGGGGAAAGAGCTTACAGTACTCGGGGCAAGGAATGAAGACCATCTCGGAGACACGTCACCACAGCAGGGTGGGACCCCCAGCAGCCTGACTCCAGCCGTGTGTGCGCCACCACCACGCTGTACTCACTCCCACTGATGCAGACACGGTCACAAGACACTGCTGGTAGAGG
>NW_005256392.1:0-289 GCF_000412655.1 Myotis brandtii | reverse complement strand
CCTGACATTGCTCTAAGTTCCATGTAACAGCTTATGGGAGAGAGGCAAATATCACCCTATTTGAGAGAGAAACTGAGGTACATAGCAGTTAAGTGACCTGCCCCAAGTTACACAGTGGGAATTGGAATATGATTTTTAGCTAGACTCCATGCCTAAAACCACTCTTCAGTGTTACCACACAAATTGAAATCACTGCCTCTCATTTAGGTGTACCTTCTTCTGTTTTAGAGCTGCATAATATTCCTTTTTTGCTTGTTCATTAGATTCCACAAATAAGTGAGATCATGTG
>NW_005256391.1:0-289 GCF_000412655.1 Myotis brandtii | reverse complement strand
TACAATCATTTGTGTACATTTTTCATTTCATTATAGTTAATTATTTTCTTTTCCTTGCCCATTTTAATAACATTTGTTGCTTGCTTGGCAGGGCACAGCTATAGAAAATAGTGACTAAAGTCATGCTCAAGAACAACCCTAAAACCAGCCTTTCTGGTTCAATTCCAGCTTCCATCACTTTTGATCCCTTAGTCACTCTAAGTGTCAGATTCATCATCTGTAAAATACTAATGATAAGAGTAGGTTATTTTTTTAGAGTTATCATAGGAATTAAATGAATTAATATTAA
>NW_005256390.1:0-289 GCF_000412655.1 Myotis brandtii | reverse complement strand
GGCTGCACTCCTGGATCCACGTGGCCCTCCAGCCTGGCGTTTCCCTCACTCTGTCCCCTGCCCCAAACCCCGTCGGGGAGCAGCCGGCGTTGAGCGCAGGGCAGGACCAGCTGGGCAGCTAGAACCAGCCTGGCCAGCTGCACCCCTTCCATGCAGCCCCCGGGACCAGTGGCAGCATTGTCATTAGGAGACGAGATGAGAGCCTGGCCGGTGGGTGCAGTGGGTTGGAGCATCGTCCTGTGCACCAAAAGGTTGCGGGCTCAGTCCCTGGTCAGGGCACATGCCCAGA
>NW_005256389.1:0-289 GCF_000412655.1 Myotis brandtii | reverse complement strand
ATAAAGAAACAGTTTTCAAACCATTTTGATGGGCAAAGTCCAAAAGACTTAGTAGAAGATATAAAAAATGTCACTTTTCAAAGGCAATAGCTGGAACTGGAGGTGATGAGTTTGAATTTAAGAAAGAATGATAGAAAATAAAGAAAATTAACATGTATCCAGTTATGTGCCTATCATTGGGTTAATATTTTAAATGCATTGTCTTTTTATTCTCATAACAAGCCTATAACTAGTTATTATCCTTACTAGAGGCCCAGTTCATGAAATTTGTGAACTTGGGGGGGGGGGC
>NW_005256388.1:0-289 GCF_000412655.1 Myotis brandtii | reverse complement strand
AGGATTTGGAGTCCTCATTTGCATGAGGACAGACCAAGCAGAGACCAGGAGCAGGGACTTCTCTATACATAAGTCAGTTCCTCTCTGATTCTGGTAGCACACTTTCCCTTTCCCCCCAAGACTAAAGACTGTGTTTCCCCACTGGAGCAGAAACGCCAAAGACATCTTACAGGACCAGAGAGGGTCAGACCAAGGCAGAGCAGAGTGGGCTAGAGCAGAGCTGTCAGAGAGAGGCCTCACCTAAGGGCCACCTCACAGCTGTGCTGTTCCATAGCTATGCTGTTCATAA
>NW_005256387.1:0-289 GCF_000412655.1 Myotis brandtii | reverse complement strand
TCATTGGGACCCTTGTCCCCTTCTCAGTCTCTATTATGGGGGTTGGCGGATTAGTCTCACAGCCATTAGCCATCTTACCTCTACACTGCATCTTACTAAATACCCCATTCGCTCTTTTCTCATTCTACCTTGGTGCCCAGCCTGGGCTACCATGCATCCCCTCATAAAGTACAGTTGTCCCAAACCAGTCACTTACCTCAATTTCACTCTCTCACCCCACATGGCTGAGCCATTCCTTGGATTATAAATGCCTATCTCCTTATCTCCTCCATGACTATCCCCTCCTCTG
>NW_005256386.1:0-289 GCF_000412655.1 Myotis brandtii | reverse complement strand
CTCTAAACTAGGCTGCATATTCTAGCTGGTGGAAACCCTGCCTGCCAAATGTGTGCAAGGCACACAGGAGATGCCACTGAATATTTGTTGAATGAATGAATTTTAACTATCTCTACTGCTTTCTCTTCCTTAGTCAGAGTGAGCATTCTAAAATGCATGTCTGATTGGGTTACTCATATTTTCAAATCCTTCATTTGCTCTCCACCATCTTCAAGGTAAAAATCAAACACCGTATTATAGAACAGAGACCCCTTGCCTCACCTTCCAGCATCATCTCCTGGCATTCTTC
>NW_005256385.1:0-289 GCF_000412655.1 Myotis brandtii | reverse complement strand
TGGTCTCTGTCAGGGCAGGCAGCTGGCACAGGCCAAGTCCAGGTGGGGGTCATCTCCTCCATCTGTGGAGAGGGGAGGGGCAGGTGGGGAGTGACCGCAGGAAAGGGAGGCTGCCATGTAATGCCAGGAGCCCGCCACAGGGAGGCCCTGTGGTTTCCCCTCAGCCATCCAGAGCCTGGCTACCGTCTCAGCCTCACTCAGGCTGGGCACCCGCCGCCTGCCTCACCAGGGCCTCAGACCAGGCCCGGCCCCTGGGGTGCCCAGCAAGTTGTCCAATGACAGTGATGGT
>NW_005256384.1:0-289 GCF_000412655.1 Myotis brandtii | reverse complement strand
ATTTTGGGCAAGAGCAAGTTTCATAGAGCATTAGAAGATCAAACTTGGAAACAGGGTGTGATTGCCTGGGGTTGCAAATCTCCCATTATTTAGAAAAATCAAGGAATGAGGAAATAGCCAGGTTGGCTTGATGTTTGGGGATTGGCTGAGTGGATATACTGTGTTTCTGGTCAAGGGGAGCATTTATAGAAACACAAAAATTTGATTGACATGGCATGCCAGGCAGGGCTGGCTCCATCTTGGGCCTAGAGATTAATTCAACAGCTTCATGTTTTTATTTTTCAAATAT
>NW_005256383.1:0-289 GCF_000412655.1 Myotis brandtii | reverse complement strand
TCCCGATCACGTCCCTGCAGGTCTGGTGGTAGCTGTTAAGCCAGTCACACTACGAGAGAGAGAAAGACAAAGGGACACAGTGCGTTTATCATCTCCTTTACCAAAGGCTGCACAGGCAGTGTGAGGGGCCACATGCTGAGCGCACCAGACGAGAATAGAACTCTCCCCCTGCTTAAGGACAGGTGACTCCTGTGTCTATCTCTCCAGAAATAGATGGGATGAGGCCACATCGCTTATGGTGAAAATGCTCCCGAACAGTCTACTACCCGTGGACTGGCAGTGGCTAGGA
>NW_005256382.1:0-289 GCF_000412655.1 Myotis brandtii | reverse complement strand
CAGCACTCAGTTCATATTCCTGAAATGCATGAAAAAGATATCATTAAACTATAGTATACCTGAAATCTTAAGAAAAAGGAGAATGGGAGAAAAATTCCTACTCTAAAATGACACAGGAAAGTCCTAGATAGAATCAAATCCAGACCAAAATACTGAAACTAATTTCTTGACTGTGGAAGATGCACTGTAGCATTAGATCCCTGTGAGTAATACTAGATTGTAGGAAAAGTCCTCATGCTCTTTTCTTCTTTGTTGGAAGTCACCCCCACCTCATGGAACCAGGGAATCT
>NW_005256381.1:0-289 GCF_000412655.1 Myotis brandtii | reverse complement strand
TGTGTGTGTGTGTGTGTGTGTGTGTGTGTGTTATAGCTAAGGTCATGTTGTTTAACACTGAGTTTAGAGTGTGTGATGCTTTTATCCAAAATCAATTTTGAAGTGAAGAATTGAGGAACTCTATGTGTAGATATCAATTTTATAGTTACAAAGTGATTTTAAAAAAGATAGGAAATAAGGCCTGAAACAGTTCCAATGTTAGATAAGGCAGTGGTCAGCACTTTATATTATCTTCCCATCACTAATTTTACACCCCACAGATCATAGGGGAGTGACTGCATCAGGTGCA
>NW_005256380.1:0-289 GCF_000412655.1 Myotis brandtii | reverse complement strand
AATTGCCCCCTTTTTAAAAAGCTTCAGAAACCACATTTAAGATGATGAGGTCTTGCAGAATCTATATGTGCTTGGCTGGACCTCACAGGTTATATAGTGGGTTAGGGGCCATTTTTTTAAGTGAATTCCTTGCCTTGGAATCCACACACCATGTGAAGAATGTCCTGGGGACTCCATACTCAGGCAGGATTCAAGCTTTTTTTCTGGGTCTTGTCCTGAGACCAGTGAGTCAAGATACTCTGGGCCTCTTTTCAAGTTCTGGACCTTAAAGGCTACTGGTCTCATGCAG
>NW_005256379.1:0-289 GCF_000412655.1 Myotis brandtii | reverse complement strand
CTTTGAATGTTTGGTAAAATTCACCTGTGAAGCCATGCAGTCTAGGACTTTTTTTTGCTGGGAGTTTTTTATTCTTACTGAAATTTCACTGTTGTAATCTGTCTATTTAGATTCTCTGATTCTTTCTAATTCATTTTTGGAAGATTGTATGTTTTTAGGAATTTATCTGTTTCTTCCAGATTAGATAGATGGGCATAGAGTTGTTCATAATATTTTCTTACAATTTTTTGTATTTCTTTGGTGTCAGTTAATAATGAAATCAAGGAAGAAATCAAAAGATAACTTGAAA
>NW_005256378.1:0-289 GCF_000412655.1 Myotis brandtii | reverse complement strand
GCTTTCAGGCTGTGTCATCTCTGTTGCAACCATTCGATTCTCCATCGCAGTGTGAAAGCAGCCCTGGAGGACACGTGAATAAATGAGGCAGCTTTATTTATGGATACTGAAATCTAAACTACATATTATGTTCACATGTCGTGGAATATCATCCTTTTGGGTTTTTTCCCCAACCATTTCAACGTGATTCTTAACTCATGGGCTGCACAAAAACCATCATGCACCCGCAGGTCGAAGTTTGCAGACCCCTGCTCTGCGTCATCTTATCGTCTGCACCCGCCCTGCTGGA
>NW_005256377.1:0-289 GCF_000412655.1 Myotis brandtii | reverse complement strand
CATTCTCCCACTGGTGTCCATCTCTTCCCTTTCTGTGTGTGCCCCAACTCTGCCTCCACTCTTTCTTCAAAGTCCCTGTTCCCCTTGGGCTTTCTTGACCGTCCCCAAATTCCCTTCACACACAGGCCCATACTCCACATTGGACCCCTACTTCACGCTGCCTGGGATTCCTCACTCTTATGTGTCAAGCTGGAACATAACAAATTGACAACATTCAACTATTTTTGGCCTCCACAACAGCAAGTGCATATAGTTCAACCTAATATATACATCTTCTCACCCCCTCCCC
>NW_005256376.1:0-289 GCF_000412655.1 Myotis brandtii | reverse complement strand
AATCAATAAAAATATATTTAAAAAATAAATAAAATAAGTAGTCTTGAACATCTATTTCTGTGAGAGAAAAAATTACTGGTGGAGAGTCTTACCTCAAAGTTCTTGACGGCTGATTGATCACAGTGGTGGTTGCTGAAGGTTGGAATGACTGTGGTAATTTTTTTTAAATAAGACAACAGCCTGGCCGGTGTGGCTCTGTGGTTGGGTGTCGACCCATGAACCAAGAGGTCACTGGATGGATGCCTGTCAAGGCACATGCCTGGGTCAGAGTTGATCCCCAGCAGGCAGC
>NW_005256375.1:0-289 GCF_000412655.1 Myotis brandtii | reverse complement strand
TAAACCTGCCTATATCCCCCTAAAATTCCTATTTCACGACCAAGAATTAAATACCTAACCTGACCCATGCCCCCTGTTTTCTTGGCCCAACAATTCAAGGGAAAAGATGAGTAGTTAACAAATATTATTTTTATTTGCAATCTGAGGTTTCTTATCTCCACATGTCCACATATAACCATTAAATGAGACAGGCAGAGCAGGTATAACAAAGTTATAATTTTACGAAGGTGATATAAAAGCACCGAATGAATCCTGAACTGGTTTGGCTCAGTGGATAGAGCATTGGCCT
>NW_005256374.1:0-289 GCF_000412655.1 Myotis brandtii | reverse complement strand
CCTGGTTGATAGGTTGACGCTCAACCACTGAGCCACAGTGGCCGAGCAAATGTAAAACATTTTGCAAAGTATAAGGTACACATTAATTGCTCAATACATGTAACTAAGTTGTATAATGTTTAATTAAGGAGGATTATATTAGTCTTCAGGCCATAGTAAATTGAATGAATGGACAAATAAATTATTGGCATGGCCACATCTAGCTTGAATGAGAACCATTCAAATTTGACTTTAAAAGCTCTTATCTAGCCTGGCCGGTGTAGCTCAGGGGTTGAGCGTCGACCTATGA
>NW_005256373.1:0-289 GCF_000412655.1 Myotis brandtii | reverse complement strand
AATAGGAATTTAGTAACTGTATTCAGTATTTTTACAGGACTGTCTATGACTCATAAAATTACTATTTGTATTAAATTCAAAAAAATCTATTTGAATCATTTACTTTCACATGTATTCGATTTCCAAAATTTGTATCACTGCATCCTATAGAAAATCATAGCATATTTCCCTCATAATTTTTGTTGTTTAACTATGCTTCAAAACATGACAAAAGTTATAGGGTGGTTAACAAGTAATTTTAATGAATTCAACACTGAATTCTGGTTATGCCAACACAGGTTTTTAAAAC
>NW_005256372.1:0-289 GCF_000412655.1 Myotis brandtii | reverse complement strand
AGTGACTGCATATAAGGATGAAACTCCAGCTCCTGGGCACTGCCATCACCAACCCAATGTTCCCTTAGCTCGGTGCTGTGCAGCCCTTCCCTTTGGCTAGCCCTTCCCCACCCACTTTCTTTAAATAAATTCAATTTATTTTAATCACCATCTGAGATGGCTATTTAGCCGACCCGGGTGTGTTAACCCACCACAATACTAACCCACCATGTTTACCTTTCAATTAAAATATCTTTTTTCATATCTAAAAATATTTTTTTATTTTTTGTTAATCCTCACCCAAGGATAT
>NW_005256371.1:0-289 GCF_000412655.1 Myotis brandtii | reverse complement strand
TAGTGACTTCTACAAGGCTTCTCTTACAAATATCACATCAGATTCATAATAAATTTTCTGCCCAAATAGATATGTGTTCTTGAAGGACATGATCTAAAGATTTGTGTTCCTCACAACAATTGACATACTGCATGTACAGTAAATTCTCAGATATGATAAATCAATTTAATTTTGCATTTGAGCTTTTATTATAATACTAGAGGACTGGTGCACGAATACTGGCCTGTGAGATCGGGCCAAAACAGGCTCTGCGACATCCCCCAAGGGGTCCCGGATTGCAAAAGGGCAC
>NW_005256370.1:0-289 GCF_000412655.1 Myotis brandtii | reverse complement strand
GGTGTCAGCATGCCCCATTCCTCTCAATAAGAGGCCCTAAGCTCAGCATTAGCAGCAGCCTGCCTTGTTTCACAGCATGGCCTTTCCTGGGCACTTCCAAGCACAACACAAGTAGCTGCCATCTGCAGATCACTCTATAGCTCCTGATAGATGGCCCCAGGCAGTGGCTGAGTTGGCATCTCCCAGGGGGTACGGGGAGCAGAGTCAGTGCACCCAGTGGACAGCTTCAGACCAGGCCAGATTACAACTGTACACATCCACATGGGGCAGACTCAGTGAGCACCAGAGC
>NW_005256369.1:0-289 GCF_000412655.1 Myotis brandtii | reverse complement strand
AGCGTGTCCCTGCCCTCAGCAGCCCCTCCCCTGTCTGTGCCTCCAGGTTAGCTCACCTTCCACAGGAACGCCCTAGGGAGCACATGCCCGGGTCAGCCATCCTGGAACCATTGCTGCCACCGCCCCAAGCACATTTCAGCGTAAGAAACGCCCGGACCTGTAGGGAATTCTTATAAGAGTTTATCTGAGATCTTGCTCCCCGGTGCATATGTCGTCCGTTTGGCTCACATAAGCTCATAAAGAATGCGTCCTGCTGTAACCCGTTTGGCTCAGTGGATAGAGCGTCGGC
>NW_005256368.1:0-289 GCF_000412655.1 Myotis brandtii | reverse complement strand
GTCTAGGGTGCACCATGGGACCCAGAGTCAAGTCCCCACTGACCCACATGCACCTTGAAATCACATGAGACCCAGACCTGGCCGACCCCACCCCCATTGGGCAAGGCCCAGACCTAGCCGGCCCCACCCCCTTTAAGCCCCGGGGCTGGCGCAGGGGGCGGAGACACGAGCCTCATGTCCCAGGGCCAGCACCAGGAGAGGGGAAATAAACCTCATGTCCCCGGGCCTGGCGCCAGGTTGGGGATGGGACGCAGCCTCATGCAAGTCCCTGATGCTGCAAGTCCCTGCC
>NW_005256367.1:0-289 GCF_000412655.1 Myotis brandtii | reverse complement strand
CCAGCTGGGCCAGGCACCTTTCTAGGCATGGGAGAAAACAGAGAAGGTCTTTGCCTCAAAGCAACAGGGGTAAGGATGATACAGGTACCTAGCTCACAGGACTATTGTAAGAATTCCATACCAAAGATTGGAGGTGAAGCCCTTAGAACAATGTGTGGCACATGAACCATGTTCCTTGATAAATGGTAGCTGTTATTTAAAGCAGAACGTGTCAATTACTACCATCTGGAAGAATTATGCTGGATGTACTTAATATCTATCTCTCCCTCTCTCTTCCTCTCTGAAATCA
>NW_005256366.1:0-289 GCF_000412655.1 Myotis brandtii | reverse complement strand
ATTCCAAGGATAAAACAGAAGCTTCTAGGCAACCCTTTACCAAGTCTGTCATTTTGTTACCAGGAATGTGAAGTGCGGATCGATAATCAGGGCAACAATCCTAGCAGAGCCAAGAATGTCTTCCTTTTCTCTCATAGGCATGGAAAACAAACATTATTACTAGTTAAAATTTACAAGGCTTTTTTTTTTAATCTCAGGAAAGCAGGATGTGCTGACAAAATAGGTTAATCAGAAGTTATAAGAAGAACATTTTCTTTCTTGACATAAATCCTAGGAATAAAAAAAGGGG
>NW_005256365.1:0-289 GCF_000412655.1 Myotis brandtii | reverse complement strand
GGAGGAGGGAAAGGGGAGGGGGAAATCTCTCTTATTTCCATAGGTTGAGTGGGTTCAGCTAGGCGTTCTCGCTCAGGGTCTCTCATGAGGTTGCTGTTGAAACTAGACTGGGGCTGGGTGTTCCGGAAGCTTCCTCACACAGGTCTGACAGGTGCTGCTGGTGTTGGCTGGCAGTTCAGCTGAGACTGCTAAACAGACCCCCTACACATGGCTCTCCATCATTGCCTGGGCTTCCTCCAAGCAGGGTAGCTGGGTTCCAAGAGCAAGTATCCCAGGAGAAAGCCAGGTG
>NW_005256364.1:0-289 GCF_000412655.1 Myotis brandtii | reverse complement strand
GAGAGAGAAAAGAAGCCTCTGTGCATTCACATGTAAAAATTACCTGGTGTCCTCAAGCAGTGCAGAAATAAGTTTGCTTATATTTACAGGTTCCCGCATTTCCCTATAGTAAACTTTCTGCTGACTTAATTTTTCTGTTGAACTACTATGAATTTATTTTTTTCCATTCCAGACCCTACATAATAGTTAAGAAACAAAAGCCTGCAGTCACGAATAAGCATATGGAAGAGCTGGCTCAGGGGTACAGGTAATGGCCAAAAGCAAAACTTCTGAGTCTCTTTAGTATTCA
>NW_005256363.1:0-289 GCF_000412655.1 Myotis brandtii | reverse complement strand
TTCCCTAGTTTCACTAAGATTTCTCCAGTTTTATGCAAACTCATTTATATATGTCTATGTCTATTTGTATGTAGTTCTATAAAATAAAAATAGGGAACACATAACAGATTTGTGTGTGGCCCTGTGCACGGGTCATAGAAATGTCTCTGTTGTCCAATTTTAGTACGCGTGCTTCAGAAGTGAGCACAGGTCTTCACTTTTTAAATGAATCAGGGCTGACTTCGTGGGCCGTGACCAGAGCATTCCATTGGCGTTTAATGCTCTGACGTTGCTGCTGTCTTGAAATCCT
>NW_005256362.1:0-289 GCF_000412655.1 Myotis brandtii | reverse complement strand
CTCCCAGAGATGGCCCAGTCTGCCCTCTGCCAACGAATGCCTCCTTCTCCCCATTGTCCCCCCTCCCTCCCATCCTCCCTCCCTTTCTTTTTTTCTTCTCTTCTACTTCCTTCTCCAGATCCGTATTAGTAATACTACTCCCAGCCCGTGCTGGCCACGGTGTGTCCACACCAGCCTCGGCCTGTGCGGCATTACAGGGAAGCGGGAGAGGGAGCGGAGGGCCAGCTCACTGTACAAACAGCCCGTTGCCGCGGGGCGAGTGCCAGGAGGGAAGGTTCAGGGGCGGGAG
>NW_005256361.1:0-289 GCF_000412655.1 Myotis brandtii | reverse complement strand
GCTTGGTACCAAGGTCTCTCTGGCAGCAGTGCGAACACGGGAGGGAGGAGCAAGGCCTGAGCAGGGACAGAGATGAGAGCAGACGTCCAGGTGAGCGGAGTGAGCGCTGGGTCCGGGATGGTCAGGGGAGCTGGAGACGGCACAGTCTGAGGGTAGGTTGTAGGCAGAATCAACAGAACGAGGGAGGGCTGGCGGAGAGCGAGAAGTTGAGGATGACGCCCGAGTTCTGAGCGAAGGTCCTGCAGGGCACATGGAAGGGGCGAGTTAGGGGACAAGACAGGAGTTCAGG
>NW_005256360.1:0-289 GCF_000412655.1 Myotis brandtii | reverse complement strand
GCCACCCGGCCTGGGAGGACGCGAGGGCCTAAGGCTGCCCTGTCCAGCCGTCCAGCCCCCAGCCCGCTTGTCAGAGAGCACCCGGCATGCGGCTCTCGGGGCTGCGGGACTGAATCTCCATGTGATTTGCTTTTAACACATTCAAGGATCTGAGGACCAGTGTGGACAAGGCGAGCTTCCGCCGCCCAGTAGCTCCCGGTTTCATGGGGAGACGCCACACAGAAGGGCCCGGAACCCGTGTGAGGTCCGGGACGCAGCAGCCACGACCCTAGGCCGCCCACAAAAGCCC
>NW_005256359.1:0-289 GCF_000412655.1 Myotis brandtii | reverse complement strand
CATATAGTTTTCAGGTGTCAACATATCTTTTTGAGGGACACAATTCAAACCATAACAATATAGAACTAGGTTATTTAGGGGTTTTTTTAAGGAACAAAATCAAATTTTTAAAGAAATTGTTTCATTAAGTTCTACATGTCAAGATACCATTTGATGAAGCCATTTCATTTGTGGTGCTCTTTTCAAAAGGCCTAAAGATGAGGTGAATCTCTGCAATAAAGAGAACTCCTTGACTAAAAGAATATGCCCTTAGGACTATCCTATCTAATAAAGAGGGAATATGCTAATT
>NW_005256358.1:0-289 GCF_000412655.1 Myotis brandtii | reverse complement strand
AAAAAATCAATAAAATATATTTTTTTAAAAAAATCCTCACCGCCTACGTTGCAATCACCAAGTTGATGGAATTTTTCCAAATCAGTTCGTCTAAGATCAGTAAACTTTCTTCGATGTTCACTTCTGCACCTTAAGCCAGAACTTTACTATGTCACACGTGGCCGCTGCAAAAACGTCCTAACTTTTGGGCCCAGAATTCCACGCAGTCTGCAACCCAGCTACCTCGTCAGATTTCTCTACCTTGAAGGCCCGTCTGAGTCTTCTGCTCCAGCCAAGCTCGCCATCAAAA
>NW_005256357.1:0-289 GCF_000412655.1 Myotis brandtii | reverse complement strand
TCAAAGGGGTGGCTGGCGTCACCTGCTCCGGCTCCCTAAGTCTGGCTCCCAGGGGGCCTCCGCATGATCCCCAGCGATGGGGCCCAGCATCCCTCCCCATCCATGGGGCCACCCAGCTCACTGCGTGTGGCGTGTTCTTTCTTTAAGGCACGCAGGCCCCCGAGTTTCGGCTGCACCCCAGCTCGGTTTCCTGCCCTCCCTGCCTCCAGCTCCGCGGGCAGTTCCTCCCCTGGAGCCTCCCTCCCAAAGGGAAGGCCCTCGTCAGTCTCAGCGGGTGTCATTAATGAGG
>NW_005256356.1:0-289 GCF_000412655.1 Myotis brandtii | reverse complement strand
CGGGGGGGGGGTCCTCAGGCCCCCGTGCACCCCTGGGGGCGGGTCCCCAGCCCCACAGACACTGCCCTTCCTGTGCGCACACCTATGAGACAGCGGAAGGCATCAACCAGACACAGGACGCACCACGATCCCCAACCATAAAACAGACCGCTGAGCAGAAGGCTGTAAGACAAGCTCTGTGGACACGGCCTCTCCCTTTACAAACGCCTCCCTGCGTGGTCCTCACCCTCCTGGGAGGACGCCGGGGAGACGAGGTCACGCGCACGCGGGGACCTCTCACCTGCTCACC
>NW_005256355.1:0-289 GCF_000412655.1 Myotis brandtii | reverse complement strand
CCCAGAGATACCTACTAAGCCCAGAAGGGGGCAGCAGTGACTCTGTGAAGAAAGGAAGAAAATCTAGAGGCAAAGCCACTGCAAGTCCTCCGAGTTCTGTGTTTTCCAGCTTTATAGAGGCTGAATTCTAGAGAACCCAGCAAAAGTTTACTGAGGCCTTATTCAGTATTACACATGGCATCAGGTGCTGGCACAAGTTGGGACCGAGACTGAAGCCTTGACCTCCAGAAATTCATATTTGTTAACCTCTCCCTGTCCCCCTGTGCCTTCCCCAAATGGTTCCATCCCA
>NW_005256354.1:0-289 GCF_000412655.1 Myotis brandtii | reverse complement strand
GCCTTGGAAGGAATGGGCCCTGGGTTTCTGGAGGTGGCATGGGCAAACAGGCCTGTTAGTTCTTTATAAATTATGTAATTTATTAGGTAACCTTGCTGGACAGAGATCTTAGTTTCTGCTCAGACAGGTACGTAAACCCACCCACTGTCTCTCGGAGCCTAGAACTGGGAGTCAAGTGGGTATTTTTTAAAAACTGCTCAGACAGGGAAGTGAGAACATTGAAGACGGAATAAAACAGGGCACCACGGGCTTGGGATGTCTGAGAATGTCCTTGGATGAGAATTCTGTG
>NW_005256353.1:0-289 GCF_000412655.1 Myotis brandtii | reverse complement strand
GACCCCCTTGCACTTTGCCTCTTGACATTAAGCCTACAAATATGCTATGTTACATGAAAAGGGAATTTGCAGACATAATTAAGGTTTTAGATATTAAGATTTTAAAATAATCCTGGATATTTATTTAAAACTAGAGGCCCAGTGCACGTAATTCATGCACGGGTATGGTCCCTAGCACTGCCGACTGCCGGCCGGGGTGCCTCCCTTCCCCCGGCCCCCTGTCGCTGCCAGCCCCGCCCCTTGGTCAAACTCCCAGTTGAACTCCTGGTCGAACTCCTGGTCGAGGGGA
>NW_005256352.1:0-289 GCF_000412655.1 Myotis brandtii | reverse complement strand
ATATTTTTATTGATTTGAGAGAGAGAGAGAGAGGAAGAGAGGGGGGAGGAAGGGAGGGGGGGAGAAAGAGAGAGACATCCATCAGTTGCCTTCCCACACTTGTCCGGGCCAGGGATTGAATCCCCAACCTGGGTATGTGACCGGGAATCGAACCCACAACCTTTTTGGTGTAGAAGACAACGCTCCAACCAGCGGAGCCACCGGGCCGGGGCTTGCCTGGGTTTCTTGGAAACTGTGTCTGTGCTGGTGGCTCCTCCCACCAGCCCCTGCACCTCCCCAGCCCACCGCC
>NW_005256351.1:0-289 GCF_000412655.1 Myotis brandtii | reverse complement strand
CCACTAGAGATGACAGTACCGGGGGTGGGGGTGGGGAGGAAGAAGTTACATTTTCACAGATTATTTGTGGAACTGCCAGAAAGGGAACTCTTAGCTACCCATTTATTCACACTTACCCTCCATATCACTTATTCAATTCAGCCTCTGATCTGGAGATAGAGTAAAGAGTAAAGACAGGAAAGAATAATTTAAACACAGACCCATTCCAGAGCCCTTCCATTACTAACTGGATTACTTTAACATGATTTTAGGTGTATTTGTGAACTTTATTATTCAACTACTGATGATG
>NW_005256350.1:0-289 GCF_000412655.1 Myotis brandtii | reverse complement strand
GTCTGACTCCGAGTGTATGTTTTAAATCAGAGATCAGCAAATTTCTTTCTGGAAAGGGCCAGAGTCGGCGTTTTTAGGCTCTGTAGGCCAATCTCTGTCACAACTACTCAATGCAACTATGATAGCACAAAAGCGGCTATTAGAAAATATGGATGTAGCTTTGTTCCAATAAAACTTTATTTATAAAAGCAAGTAGTGGGTTGGCTTTGGCCCACAGGCAGTAGTTTATCGATACCTACTTTAAACTATCTTGCACGCATGGGATTGAACCTGCAATCCAGATATGTGC
>NW_005256349.1:0-289 GCF_000412655.1 Myotis brandtii | reverse complement strand
GGACAGGATGTGGCAGGCCTGGCCAGCCATCTGCATCTCCTCTATCTTCCTGTGGTTGAGGCCAGCCCAAAGAGACACTAGGATTAAGCAAGTATTACAAATAGACCCCATCAAAAAGCTTAGTATCCAGAGATTTGAAAAATCCATTTTGTTTTGAAGTAAGTCTGAGAGGACCCAATTTTATGAGTGAACTAAATATACGAAGATCCAAACCAGAAGACTCATGAGAGTCAGAGAGCCTGAATTAGGCAGCGATCTAGAAGATGGTTTAGTGAGATTAGAAGGATAT
>NW_005256348.1:0-289 GCF_000412655.1 Myotis brandtii | reverse complement strand
GCCTGTCTCCCTGACAGCTCCAGGGATCCAGGCTGAATGCTAAGTTCCTGCCAAAGCGGGTTCAATCTCCCATCAGCTGCCTCCGCCAGCGAGGCCCTTTCATCTCTCATCTGGGAGCAGCTCCTCCTGACAGCAGATCCGGGAGAAGGCAGGGCGACCCACCTCCACATTAGGACGGGCTCTGCCCAGGTGAGCGCACAAAGGTAAGGTCGAAGGGGGTTAATAATTCATACGCGGGAACGCCTAACAGGGCTGCATAATTTACACTCCCACAAAGGCCCAAAGCAAA
>NW_005256347.1:0-289 GCF_000412655.1 Myotis brandtii | reverse complement strand
ACCCCCAACTCGGGTACCTGGAGGAGGCAACCAATCAATGTGTGTCTTTCACATGGATATATCTCTCCTCCCTCCCCCCCTCTCTCCTTTCCACTCTGAAAATGAATTGAAAAAATATCCGGCTTAATCAGTAAAGAAATTTTAAAAAAAGAAAAGAAAAAATATCCCAGGGTGAGGATTAACAAAAAAATAGAGTGTGACCCAGACCCTGCCTTCCAACAGTTCTTGAACAGATGGAAACAAAACATGGATATTAAACATGACAGATACAAGTGGGAGGAGTTAGGAG
>NW_005256346.1:0-289 GCF_000412655.1 Myotis brandtii | reverse complement strand
CCTGTTTCCGGGCCTGAGGAAGACAAGGCTGAGCTTTTTCAGAGCAGAAGGAGCTAAACCCAGGATAGCGCTTTGGTTCACTTCACCTTCAATAAGCCTTCCCACTACTCCACACCCTCCCTTACCTGGTCTCCAGAATGTTTTCCTTGCGACTCCGTGAGAGAACCCCATTTCCACTGGCAATAATACTATCCCTTTTATAATAAAATAAGAAACAAACTTTTAAAGTCATTGAAGTATTGTAACTGGCATCATGAAACTCTCTACAGTGGTTCTCAACCTGTGGGTC
>NW_005256345.1:0-289 GCF_000412655.1 Myotis brandtii | reverse complement strand
TAGAGCTCTGCACCCTGACATGACTGCCATTTGGGGGGGGTCCCTCGGCAGTCCTTTTTACACACACTAAACAGGTCTGGGATGGGGCTTGAGAGCCTGCATCCGAACCAGCTACCAGGTGGTGCTGCTGCTGCTGGCCCATGGACCACACTCTGAGAAACAAGGGAGTAAGTAATTGAAAGGACGGAGCAAACAGAGGCAGAGGAACAAACGTATTAAAGAATTAAACTCCAGCGGGCATGTCTATATACCTTACCAGTGGTCGGCAAACTGCGGCTCTCGAGCCACA
>NW_005256344.1:0-289 GCF_000412655.1 Myotis brandtii | reverse complement strand
TGTCTTGTAGGACTTTGTATATTCCTGGTTTCAGCTTCTTTGCTACAATGAATAATTCAGTGAATATTATGAGAGGTTCTTGCTCTGTACCTTATCCTGATATTTTTTTAATCCGGTCAAAACAACTTTTCATTAGTGGTTACACTTAAACATCTTTTCCACAAAATACAATTTTTATTAATAATATATTCACTTTGTATATCTTCTCTGCTACCTCTTTCCTTCAGTGATCCACAAAAAAAGTGGTATTTCTTGCATTTCATAATTGCTTTGCTGGCTATTGAATAAA
>NW_005256343.1:0-289 GCF_000412655.1 Myotis brandtii | reverse complement strand
ACCCAAGAGATCGAGGCTGAAGGGGGGTGAGCCAAAGGCGTTAACTCGTTCGGGCGTCCTTCCTGAGACACGAACCATAGGATCATTAAGTCATACATCTCCGGGGATGGCAAACTAGCTCTCTCCCCAGTCTGTGCACAGACGCAGGAACCCCGAAGCCTGCAACGTGAAGACATTCGCCTCACTCACGGGAACCCCGGGCCCACGAACCTCCATCAAGAGACCTATGTTACCGCACGGGTGCCCCCGAGGGTCGGCGTCTCTCAGGTGAGTCCCGAACTCACTCAGG
>NW_005256342.1:0-289 GCF_000412655.1 Myotis brandtii | reverse complement strand
GGGCCAGTTGGGACTTCGGAGCGCAGCACCGTGTTGCTGAGCCACACGCTGGTGCCATCCGGGCACCGCGGAGCCGGGAGTCTCCTGCGCCTGGCAGCGGACACAGGGAGGTCCCAGGACGCCCCCAAGCTTCTGCAAACCGGGGCGGCGCGTTCCTTATCGCCTCTGACCTCCACCGCCTCCCCCTGACAGTTCCTCCAAACCCCAACCGACAGACTGACCACCAGAGCCGGAGCCAGTCCGGCGGGGCGTGGGTCTCAGGGTCTGCAGGACGCAGCCGCGTGGCTGG
>NW_005256341.1:0-289 GCF_000412655.1 Myotis brandtii | reverse complement strand
GTGCTCTATGGGTTAGGGCTAAAACATAGGACTTTCAGCAAGACACAGTTCCGTCTATAACAGGTCCTTTCAGTGTGCAGTCAGTCATAAAGAATTTACTTGTCTAGGGTAGAATAATTGGCCTGAGTCAATTATTTACATAAACATTAACATAATCCCTTTGCCTGTTTGAGCTAAACTGTTGTCTTTTTATTCCATTGTGAGTTTTGTTTAAAACAGTTCATTTCTGTTACGTTACATTGTGGATGGATTTGTTCAAGCACCTATAATTAGGGGGAGGACTAGAAAT
>NW_005256340.1:0-289 GCF_000412655.1 Myotis brandtii | reverse complement strand
GGTATTTTCTTAGCACACGTCTTAATAAATGCACCTACTACACAAAGTTCACTCTTTACCATCCTTCACATCCTTGAAATCCTTTACTGGTGCCCAAGATGTAAGCTTTTTCTATAAGTTATTCATTCATGTTCTATCTTTATACCCTTAATGCTTCCTTCTATTCATGCTCCCAAATAGTTCCACTGTGAATTCTGAAACTCCCATTCCATAAGTAAAATCTACTACACTCTCATCTTCTCCCTTTTAATGTGTGTTCTTGTGGATATAGATTTCCTTGTAGAAGATT
>NW_005256339.1:0-289 GCF_000412655.1 Myotis brandtii | reverse complement strand
CGGCGTCTAGACCAGCGGTCACGGAGCGGGAGGGACACGGCAGCCCACGCCGCACAGTCCCCGGGAGGGACGGGGGCGGCAGGTGCTCCAGGCCCCCAGCGCATCCGCACCGATGAGTAACTGTGATGGTCCGGCCGGTGTGGCTCAGTGGATAGAGCGTTGGTCCACAGACGGAAGGGTCTTGGGTTTGATTCCGGTCAAAGGCACGTACCCCCGCTTACAGGCCCACTTCCCGGCCCTGGTTGGGGCGTGTGCAGGAGGCACCCAATCGATGTGTCCCTCTCACATC
>NW_005256338.1:0-289 GCF_000412655.1 Myotis brandtii | reverse complement strand
GTGGGGGAGCCCTGGCCGAGGTGAGAATGAAGCCAACTGCAGGGACAGTGCGGAGCAGAGCTGAGGACACAGGATGGACGTCCTTGGCGGCGCTGTGATCACTGGGTCCAGTTCATCTGAGCCCACATTCCTCTGAACCGCTCGCCCCGGAGGCAGCAAGTTCCCTCCTCGGTTATCCTGAACGCGTCCTTCTAACCTTCAATGGAAGCCGCCCACTGGCTACACCTGCCCCTTCCTTCCCCAGGCACCTCAGGGTTTCCCCTGGCCTCCTGCCCCTGGTCAGGTGACC
>NW_005256337.1:0-289 GCF_000412655.1 Myotis brandtii | reverse complement strand
TGTTGGATTTGGTCAAATGAAAACCTTGACCTACAAGGTTTTCCAGTCTCCCTGGTTTTCGTCTATTGAGATGATCATGTGGTTTTTCTTATTCTTTTATAGGATGAATTACATTGGTTGATTTTGTAAAATATTAAATCAATGTCCTGTTCTTGTGATAAACCCAGCTTGGTCTTGGATGTACTATCCTTTTTAAATACATTATTGATTTCTGTTTGCTAGAACTTCGTTAACTTTTGCGTCTAAGTTTACGAGGAATATTGGTCTGTAGTCTCTTCTTGTAAATGTC
>NW_005256336.1:0-289 GCF_000412655.1 Myotis brandtii | reverse complement strand
CAAGGATTAATTTAATGAACAACAAAAAGCTATCAGATATCTTAAGAAGACAAACAAAACAAAAGACCAAATTTTTAAAGGCTACACCATGGGTACATCAAAAAAAATTAATGCTTAAAAGAACAAAAAACATCAAAATTGTCTATACTCATCATCATTTTTTTTCCCATCATCATTCTTAATGGTTTCTAGGTATTTGCCGTTTAGAAATGCCACCCTCCAAAGGACAAATACACCAAATAATATTGTTATTTTTAAAAATAGTGTCAATAAAAATAGTGTGCTATTT
>NW_005256335.1:0-289 GCF_000412655.1 Myotis brandtii | reverse complement strand
CGATCAGGGGCAGAGCCAGCCGGCCAACCATCCACGGCCCCTTCCCCCAGCCACTGGCCCCTGATTGGCACCCCCACCCACTCCATTTGTGGGTGGGGCTGGTCAGTCCATCGCCCATAGCCCCTCCCCATGGCCACCTCACTCCCAATCAGCCCCCCAACCCCAATCGGGGGCAGGGCCTGCTGGCCAGTCACCCACGGCCCTTCCCCCAGTCAGCCCGGCCCTGATTGGGGGCCCTGATCGGCCCGATCTGGGTGGGCCGGCCAGCCAACCTCCCACCATCTCCTCC
>NW_005256334.1:0-289 GCF_000412655.1 Myotis brandtii | reverse complement strand
TCAGAAACTGGACACCTGTCTCACTAGGTCAAAGTCAAAGTACTGGCAGAGCTACATGTCTTCCTTGAGGCTCTAGAGAAGAATCTGTGTCTTTGCCTTTGCTAGTTTCTAGAAGCCACCTGCATCCCTTGGTGAGTGGTCTCCTCATTCCGTGTTCAAAGCCAGCAACATCACATCTGTCTGAATCTTCCCTCATCATTACATCTCTATTCCTGAGCACAACTGTGGAAAGTTTTCCATTTTTATAGACTAATGAGATTAGGTTGAGTTTACTCAGATAATCTAAGAT
>NW_005256333.1:0-289 GCF_000412655.1 Myotis brandtii | reverse complement strand
AGAAATGGACTTTGAACTTCTTCCCTACATTACTATTCATGTTGCCTTAACTTTCTTTTTTTATATACTTTACATTGAACGCTTCAGAAAACATAATTACAATGATTCCAAAATGCAATTCCTGGATTAAATGAATATCCTCTATAATTATCTCCAATCAATATTTAAAACTGTATGCAGACACTAGGTCAGCTAACAAATAAAATAAGCAAAGTAACTATTGAAACTACAAATCTCAGGAAAGAGGACCATGCATGATCAGTTAGGTCACTTTGCCAGTGTTTTTTTT
>NW_005256332.1:0-289 GCF_000412655.1 Myotis brandtii | reverse complement strand
AGTGAAGGGTAATCAGTGGACACAAGTCACCAATTGTTCAGGTGTCTTCACAGACGCCGTGCCCACTACTGAGGACTCTCATGAAAACAAGGACTGAAGTTAAACAATGAATTATACTCATTATGAGGTTGGGTCTTCTTTAATCTCCTTGACCGCTTCAGGGTTGTAGTCTATTCTAACTTAATGTCCTATAAATAAAGTTTTATTGTAGCACAGATACTCCCATTCCTTTTATTTTTGGCTGCTTTCATATTACAATAGCATATTTGAGTATTTCTAGCAGAAACCA
>NW_005256331.1:0-289 GCF_000412655.1 Myotis brandtii | reverse complement strand
GAGGGGCCGTGGGAGGTTGGCTGGCCAGCCCCACCCCACATTGGTGTGGGGGGGACCAATCGGGAGCAGAGCTGGCTGGGGGGAGAGGCTGCAGGCTGATCGGGGTGGTGGGGACCCATTGTGGGTGGGCCTGGCCGAGGGAGGGGCTTCAGGAGATTGGCTGCTGCCTCCGCCCCCTATTGGGGTAGGGGGGTGACCAGGGGTGGGGCCAATCAGGGGGAGGGGCTGCAGGGGGTTGGCCAGCCAGCCCCACCCCCCCAATCGGGCCGGTTCGCTGGCCACAGTGGGC
>NW_005256330.1:0-289 GCF_000412655.1 Myotis brandtii | reverse complement strand
CCCGGACTGGGAATCGAACCCACAATCTTTTGGTGTAAGGGATGATGCTCCAATCAGCTGACCCACGGGCCAGAGCAAGATCCTAACATTTTAAAGTCCAAACATTCTCTTCATATTTTATTACAATTTATGTTAATGCATATTTAAGTATGTTATTTGCCTGAGGACACTGTGGATGAAAAAGGGGCCACATATTAATCCTGACTAGCTCAGGGGAGGCTGCATGGCAGGGCTTACAAAGTCAGAGACCTCAGAGGAGGGCCTGAACATAAAAAACATAAAAGTTCCT
>NW_005256329.1:0-288 GCF_000412655.1 Myotis brandtii | reverse complement strand
GAGCTGGGGTCCAGTGGGCTGAGGAGACAGTGGCGTTAGCCACCCCAGCACCGTGCAGCCCGCACCCCCTTCCAGGCGGTCTCCCAGGCACCCCGGGGCCAGAGGGAGCAGCTGGCTGCCGTGCCCACGCCCGCGCCCACTTCGAGCCTGGCTGTGGGGCTTCCAGGGGCAAGTATGAGCTAGAGGGCAGGACATGTCAGGCACAGTGTGGGGATGGGGGAGCCCCTCCCTGGCACCTTTAAAGCCCCAGCCGGGGCAGGTCCAACCTCCCCCCGCCCGCCCGCCAAG
>NW_005256328.1:0-288 GCF_000412655.1 Myotis brandtii | reverse complement strand
TCCATAATATGGAGAGTCAGGGGCAGATCATGGGGGTTGTCAGAATTTTGACTGTTACTCAGAAACAAACAAACAAAAAAGCTTTTTTTTTCTTTTAAATTAGAGAGACATAACATAACTTACATGACAAAATAACCACTCTGGTCTTTCTTGAGACTATATCGTAATAGATTAGAGAGAGCACGTGTGGAAACGTGAATCCTGCCTCCCAGGCTCCTGCAAACACACAGATGAGCCGTGACCGTGCCGCGGACAAGACTGACATGAGTAGAACCTGTGAGAGCAGGC
>NW_005256327.1:0-288 GCF_000412655.1 Myotis brandtii | reverse complement strand
GCGACCCACAGGTTGAGAACCGCTGTGAGGCTAAGGTTTATCTTGAAAGATGAGTAGGGCAAACCAGGCAGACGGACTCGCCTGACAAAGGCACGGAGGCACTAGTGAGCTTGGGTCATTGGAGAAATGGCTCATGGATAGGTTTGTCGGGAACACTGGGGTACGTGACTGGCGTTGGTTGACAGGAGACAAGTTTGGATACATAAGGAAGCTTGTTTGTCATTGTTAAGGAGTATTGGATGGATGGATTTTAAGCACAAAATAACACAATCAGCTTTGTATATTAGA
>NW_005256326.1:0-288 GCF_000412655.1 Myotis brandtii | reverse complement strand
TGAGTGCTCAGTAATTGTTCATTCCTCTTCTAACCTGTCTCTTCTTCCATAATCCATAATTCTATTTCTGTATATAAAAAGAATCAAAATCAATGTATATGCCAGATTTCTTGTGGTGTGTTCATATCCTAGAGAAAGAGCCACATGGCACTGCTGCTGGGCAGGGTCATTGGTTTCTCTCCTTTCTGTGGAAGGGAACTCTAAATTTCACAGAATTCATTATGCTGTAGGGATGCTAGAAGGCATGCTTTTCTATAATCCCTAAGTCTAGCTGACCCACAGGTGCTT
>NW_005256325.1:0-288 GCF_000412655.1 Myotis brandtii | reverse complement strand
CCCAGGGTACTGTGTCGAACAGATCAAAGCCAGGCTGTGCAGATCCGTGCAGGGGTGGGGCCTCGGCCACACCTGCTTGCCACCCTCCTCTTGCTCCTTTCCCCAGAAACCCCGAGGAATGAGAAACCCTCACATCGTGCTTAGTCTGTGCCAGGCACTCTCCTGTGTGCTTCATGTACCTGAACGCATTTGATCCTCACAGAAGTCATAAAACACTGTTATTATGCCCATTTTAGAGATGAGGAGATTGAGGCAACAAGGCATTGGCCATTGTGTTTAGGGTCACAC
>NW_005256324.1:0-288 GCF_000412655.1 Myotis brandtii | reverse complement strand
CTAATCAGGCAGCACCTCAGACAACCCCAAACCTGCAGTGCTTAGGAGGCTTCCAGCTAGGGGTAAAACTTACACTGAGAAAGTGCAGAAGCAAAGAAAGGAAACTGTTTGGTTGGCTGAAGCATACAGCCTAGTTGGCTGTTTGTAAATGGTTGTCCTTAGGTTTCAATTTCATAGCCTTGAGGCATTACAGGCTTAGAATTTGGTTTGCTTACAGAGAAAGCCATGACATTAGAGCCACATCAGGCTAATGGCCTCCTTGTTTAATTAATTCAGATAATCCATGTT
>NW_005256323.1:0-288 GCF_000412655.1 Myotis brandtii | reverse complement strand
GTTTCATTGGAAGCATATTGGAAAGATAAAGGAAGACCCAGAAGTCAAAGCAATAGAAAGTGGAGTAAGTAGCCATAATAACAGAAAAAAAATGGGGAGAGAAAGGACATATATTGTTTTAAATCCTCACCCAAGGATATTTTTCACTGATTTTAGAGAGAGAAAAGGAGAAAGAGAGAAAGATCAATGTGAGAAACATTGACCACAGGATCCAACCCACAACCCAGGTATGCAACCAACCCAGTAAATTGAACCCACCACCTTTCATTGCATAGGATAATGCTCCCA
>NW_005256322.1:0-288 GCF_000412655.1 Myotis brandtii | reverse complement strand
TATATAGGTTTCTTTTCTCTCTAAACTTCAGAGCACTGATGGTTAAATGTTTTGCATTCAGTAATTCATAAGCCTATTCTGCCAGATGTGGATGGTTGAGTGTATATACAGTCTCATTATTGAGTATCTGCATAGTAGCTCTCACTTTTCACCAAGAAGCAACAAGCTGTCAATTAACCAGTATGTGTATGTCTCCAAGCACCCTGTTAAAACACCAAGAAATATCGTGTTAACTGCCAAAATAGGATCTAAAAATTATGTTTTAATAGATGGGAGAAATGGGCCTCC
>NW_005256321.1:0-288 GCF_000412655.1 Myotis brandtii | reverse complement strand
AAAACCCCCACCCCAGGCCACTGATTGCTATACCGTTATTATGTATATAATTACTATCATTATTAAAGAGTCATTGCTCTAATGCTATTGCCCTATTATTTCAGTAATTCATTATTACTGCAATTATTACTATTACAGAAGTTACCATGTATTGCCCACTTACCATGTGCCAAGGGTTCTACATACATTATCTCATTTAACCAATGGAAGGCTAGCACAAGACCAGAAATCTTTCCAAATTTCAGCAAATGAAAATGATAAGACGGTTGGCCTGCCCTCACATGTCCA
>NW_005256320.1:0-288 GCF_000412655.1 Myotis brandtii | reverse complement strand
AGGAGGTGTCCTGGGATCCTGGGGGGAAGGTGTGGACAGAGCGAGGTCACGGGAGTCAGGGGTCCCGGGAATGAACTGGGGACAACGGCAGCGGAGCAACTGGCACTGCTAATGGCTGGAAGGTGTGGCCTGAACCTGTCAGGGAGACCAGGGTCTGGGTCCCGCTGGAGGGAAGGCAGGGCCAGGCACCCCAGCCTCGCGTATGTTCCCTCGGGGTGGGCCCCGGCCCCTGGGCAGAGCGACAATCTCGCTGACGTATGTTTTAGGGCAGTGGTTCTCAACCTTCCT
>NW_005256319.1:0-288 GCF_000412655.1 Myotis brandtii | reverse complement strand
AGTCCCCACTTTTAGTAACAATCTCAGCCTCTCCATCCCCTTAGGCATGCCAACTGGGAAGCTACTTTTGCCTTTCCTCCCAGGTTCAATACTCATGATATTTTACATCTTTTTTCCTTCTGCACCACTCAACTTTTCTGCTTTATACGACATTCTCTTGTCACATTTCTTCCTGCTTGGTTTCATGTGGAAATATTAAATACATTTGTTTGCTTATAAATGTCCCAGATAATACACACATATTGACAAACTGACCTTTTCCAAATAACACTTTAACTCCGTGACCTC
>NW_005256318.1:0-288 GCF_000412655.1 Myotis brandtii | reverse complement strand
TAGGTCATATGCAAATAAGGGATTTGAGCAGATTTTGGTATCCATTGGGGCCCCGTGCAGATACGCAGGGAGGACTGCATTCAACTTTGTGTCTATGCTGTTCTTTAAAGCCGATTCTAATAAGATATTTGGGACAAGGTTTGGTAAAAAGACTAATGAATTGGAAATACTTCAGTAGACTATAGAAGAATTGGTTTAGGGATGTCAAATTTCAGGTCTAATAAGCCACTGTCCTAAGTTTTTTTTTAAAAAAATAATTCAATCTGGTGTGTCAAAATGCTTTTCCCC
>NW_005256317.1:0-288 GCF_000412655.1 Myotis brandtii | reverse complement strand
AAGTTAAAGAAACATAACAGAAAGCCTTAAAGACCATTGGAAACAGAGAGGAACCATGTGCTATGTGTCAAGTGGCAGATGAAAGATATTTGTAAACGTCCTGGCAAAAGCTGTTTCAGTGAAAGTCGGGAGAGGGATTGAAGTTAAGACAGAAGCCAGTGATCAGTGATGAAAGTGCGCGGTCGTAGAGAAAATGCCAAAGGCCTAGAAATCTCTCAGAAATGGAGCAAAAGGGAAACGTTTAAAAGTTCAAAAGTTTCAATGGGGCATAAAAGAATAATGAAGACA
>NW_005256316.1:0-288 GCF_000412655.1 Myotis brandtii | reverse complement strand
AAACCAACCTACCACTCCCCCGTCATTCTCCTTCTCCCCTACCCTGCTTTATTCTTCTACAGTAACTTAGCACATCTGAACATATTGCACATTGATTTGCATGTTTCTCTAGCCCTCTGTATGTTAACTCCATGAAGGCTGGAATTTATGTTGTTCACTGCTGTATCTTTAGGGTACATGGAGTAGCACTTAGCAGAAAGTAGGAGCTCAAGAAATATTTGTTGAATAAATGAATGGATGGATAAATTCACAAACACCACTAGGAGGTAGATATTGTTGTTGTTGTTG
>NW_005256315.1:0-288 GCF_000412655.1 Myotis brandtii | reverse complement strand
GACCTGTGCATGAGTAAAAGATACATTCAGAGTTCAAGATAGGTCAGTGGGTTTTACTGTAACAGGGAGAATAGTTTACTGATATGATTTCAGAGTCCATATTGCAGCTAACCAAGACTTGTTGATTTTTTGTATAGTATCAGAGAACAATATCCAAATTCTCCGAAAAGGCTATTAACGTACTCCCATTTCCAGCTACATATTTGTGTGAGTCCAAAATTTCTTCAGATACTTCAACCAAAACTAATTGAATGTAGAAGCAGAATTGAGAACCCAGAAATTTTTGGG
>NW_005256314.1:0-288 GCF_000412655.1 Myotis brandtii | reverse complement strand
GGGGAGCCGATGGTGGGATGACAAAGGCAGCAGCCCGAACGCCCAGGGGGTGATGTCTCCCCTGAGTCCAAAGGCAGGAAAAGCCAATGTCCCCATTCGGAGCGGGTCAGGCAGGAGGACCGCTCTGGGATCACGGAGGCTCAGCCTCTGGTTCCAGGCAGGGCTCCAACGGTGGGAGGAGGCCCACCCCTTGGGGAGAGCAATCTGCTTTCCCAACTCAAATGTTCCTCTCGTGGAAACACCCTCCCAGGCGCACCCAGATAGGACTGACCCGATTCCAGGCACCTG
>NW_005256313.1:0-288 GCF_000412655.1 Myotis brandtii | reverse complement strand
TGCATGTGTCTCTTCCTCCTCATTATGAGCTTGTAACCTTAATGACCCAGAACCAGGTAATTCCAAGGATTCACAACCAGCCAAAGGTAAAAGCTATTGATGCCTTGACAGCCCTGGAGTGTTGGTGCTCAAACAGGACCGTCTTCACACACACAGATGGGGGTCTGCGTGTCCTCACTGGGGGGAACCTTCCACTTTTAGTCAAGAAAGTACATCATCTTAACTTTTAAATTACTTTTTCTTATCTGACCCAAATTCGGGTTCATTGAAAGGACCGTTACCTCCCTC
>NW_005256312.1:0-288 GCF_000412655.1 Myotis brandtii | reverse complement strand
TAGACATAGGAAGACACAGCAGTTAGTAAAACAATCATGATGCCTGAGCATTCAACCCAGACTTGGCCTTGAATTATGAATTTCCTGCCTCTCTAGCAGCCAAACTCAGTGTCTGCTGCTTCTACCTGAGTGGCAGGAGGCAGTTTTTTTAATTGAGATCGGCTAATTATTTTTTAGAGCAACAAAAGAGGAGTCGTCTAGTATGGAACACAGTTATAAATCCCGCTTGGGTTTAAAACGTGGTTTTCTGAGATCCTGGCATCACCATTTTGCTTTGCCTCTGGTTTA
>NW_005256311.1:0-288 GCF_000412655.1 Myotis brandtii | reverse complement strand
AAGTCACAGGCTGAGAATCTGAACAGAGGGAATGACTGCTGCCTTTCGTGTTGATGTGACACACAGTCATCTGCACGGTCCACACTGAGCCAAGCCAAGAGCGGCTTTGATGGCATCTTCTCTAACAACCTGGGGTGCACCTGCTGAGTTCCCCCAGGAAATGGCAACACTAGGGGGCGGGGTGTCTGTAGGACTGGGAAGGAACGGAGCTCTAGTTGCCACCCTTAGATCAGTGCCTGGCACAGGAATGGGAGGAATCTCACAGCCCACTCTGCAGAGAACCAGCTC
>NW_005256310.1:0-288 GCF_000412655.1 Myotis brandtii | reverse complement strand
AATTTATTCTTTTAGGGAAGCTTGTAGATATTGCAATAGTAGTTATATAAACCCTTTACATTATCACATTAATAAGCACTGAAAAAGCATACTTTAAAACTGTAAGTGCAACTTTAATAATTTGTTACATTATATGTAACTTATGCTGTTTTTTTAGTATTTATTAGGCATGTTTATTCTATAATTTAAACAATTTATTTAAAAATATATGAAATCAGGATCACACACATGAAAAGCAGAAATAAAATCCAAGTTTTATAAAGTAGAATATAGGAAAAATTCTAATAT
>NW_005256309.1:0-288 GCF_000412655.1 Myotis brandtii | reverse complement strand
GCAATTTTGACATTAGCAAATGTCATTATCAGATAATCTGTCAAAGGCTTTGTAAAACTTGTGATATTCTTTGAACAGACTCAGAATATTGATGTGACAGTACTTCATTTTTCACCTGCCCTAGAATATAAGTGAAACTAACAAATCTGATTAATTTTCTGCTTAAAGTTGTAACAATGCAACAACAACAATAATAATTGTTGGGTTCTTATATTCCATGCACCGTATTAAAGTACTTTCCATTTATTATTTTATTTTATTCTAAATGTCCTATGGAATAGATACTAT
>NW_005256308.1:0-288 GCF_000412655.1 Myotis brandtii | reverse complement strand
TAAATAAATAAATAAATGAATAAATAAATAAATAAAATGCAAACCACAAAAAAAGCTGGGAAAGCTATACTTATGTCAGACAAAATAGAAGTTAAATGTAAGGCTATAAAAAGAGACAAAGAAGGTCATTACATAACGATATGGAACCAATCCAACAAGAAGAAATAACCTTTATGAACATATATGCACCCACAAGAGGAGCACTACAATATATAAAGCAAATATCTATACAATCATAGTTAGGAAGTTCAGTACCCCTTTGACATTGATAGATCTTTCAAAAAAAAA
>NW_005256307.1:0-288 GCF_000412655.1 Myotis brandtii | reverse complement strand
GGCAGGAGCCCTCTGCCTCTTTGAAGAAGAGAAGCAGAGGGTAGGAATGGGAAGCATCCAGGGGTGCCAGCCCTCTCCAGGGCCCCAGGCCTCTGCCCCTAGTGCAGGCTGATCTGGAAGAGCCCCTCCAGGCAAAGCCAGGTGAGAAAACAATTACAGAGAAGTCAAGTTCGCAGGGGTGGAGGTGGGACTTTTTGCCTGTTTTTTGAGGATTGCCTGCTAGTCACCATTTCCTCTTTTCTTCTGCTGCTCTCATTTGACTTTTGGTTCCTTCTTACTACTGTTTGG
>NW_005256306.1:0-288 GCF_000412655.1 Myotis brandtii | reverse complement strand
TTGCAACATTATTTAGAATAGTTTTTAAAAAGGAAACATACTAAGTGTAAAATTGGTAATCTATATGATGGCATATGATACATGTAGCATTTCAAATGTATGAACTAGAATTGCTTGTGCCCATGTGGATTGATATAATAATGAAGGAAAAGATAATGCAGAGGGATACCATTCACCTAAACTTTTAAAGAAAACCAAAAATAAGTATGTGTATGTCATAGGTAAATCTATTTGTAAAAGTTAAAAACATTTATATAACTACATATATAGGTAGTTATTATAGTATTT
>NW_005256305.1:0-288 GCF_000412655.1 Myotis brandtii | reverse complement strand
TAAGTAAGTAAGTAAATAATAAATAGCGCTGAGACAGATTCCTTTTGCTTTAGTTTGAGACCAAGATCTTGAAGATTAAGTAAGATGCATTTGTGTGCAGGCAGTAGAAATGAGGAATAGCTGATGCAATTTCTATCTGGGGATTTTATAGTATTTGAGATTAGAGCGAAAAGTTTGGCCTACACTTAGAAACCACATTTGGCTGCAGGTGATCTTTTTCTCCCATTACATTAGGTGTGTAACACATTGGTTGCCAAAATGACCCTAGTGATTCCCCTCTTTAATCTA
>NW_005256304.1:0-288 GCF_000412655.1 Myotis brandtii | reverse complement strand
CGGGAACTGTGCATTTAGGGGTGAGGTGGGTGAACGTGGAAGAGAGGTGCTCTGCATCCGATCTGAGCAGTCAGTTCGTGTCACACTCAGTTAATATGAATGTCAGTGTGCCGCTCGCGCTGGTGAAATCCGAGTGCGTTGCCGTGCAGTTCATTTTGCTGCTTCCAGCTCCGCGGATGCTATCAGCCCGAGTGTCTGACAAGCATTTCCGATGCCGAAATAAAAGCCCTCTCAGCAGTTCTCCTGAGTTTCCCCGTGCATGTGTGTGTGTGTGTGTGTGTGTGTGTG
>NW_005256303.1:0-288 GCF_000412655.1 Myotis brandtii | reverse complement strand
AATAACTACATGTATACAAAATAGCTCCTGTATTTTCTAATTAAACTTATTTTGTCAACAGATTTTTAGGAAGAGCTCAGGCAGTCTGATGCTCCCCAGTCCCTCCCCTTCCCTACCACCCCCATCCCAAATTAATATTTTAGCAGGTGTCCTACTCTCAGTAGATACGCCAGGATCGATTGTTTGCTACAGCCCCTGTTCATATTCACCTTAGATGGTAATAGCTTCAAGTTGATTGGATCTTAAGACTGTAAGAGGTCCCTGGTGTCATGACTTTGCTGGCATTGT
>NW_005256302.1:0-288 GCF_000412655.1 Myotis brandtii | reverse complement strand
TTTCTGAAAAACAAAATGAAGAGATCAAGGTAAATATCATGATGAAAAAGTAGATAAGAAAGAAACAAGTAAAAGAAAAGATCTGTTCAAAGTGCTGCATGTAGCAGCAACCATAAAAAGCCTGCGATACATATTACCTTGGTATGTTACTGAAATGTACTCCCTTTGAAATTAAAATGACCATGAAAATAATGGCATTGCAAGGAGGGATTTTAAGCCCTAAACATTACATTTGTGTTGTAGAAAAGATCTTTGGAACATTCCCAGGTAATAATTTTAAAGTATTTC
>NW_005256301.1:0-288 GCF_000412655.1 Myotis brandtii | reverse complement strand
GGGTGGGACTAGCCGCCCCCCCGCTGTGAGTGGTGACACGATTCAAGTGAAGACACCAAGAGCCTGTCTTCCACGTGCGTCCAGGCGTTCTGCCGTTTCTCCTGCTGGCTGCCTGCTGATGCTGGGACTGACATGCAAGGCCCTTGGTCCAGCGGCTCACAACCAACATGTGTAAGGCCCCTGGACTAGGAGCGCCCGTCGGGTTTCCTGCTCTGCACAGCTTCTCTCTTGGCAGGAGGCAAAAGGGTTCAGAAGAAGGGGCTGGTTCCTCAGGGTCAGTCCTGCCCA
>NW_005256300.1:0-288 GCF_000412655.1 Myotis brandtii | reverse complement strand
GGTTAGCCCCAGCGGGCCGACGTGATGCCAGAGACAGTGGCCTGCGAGGAACAGGTCGAGCTTGGGGCTTGTCCAAAGTTGGAAAAATCAAAGGTACCAACTTGACCTTCCCAGGAGGTGGCAGCTCGTATTCAGATGGAGATGAACACTCCTTTTCAGCACTGCCATCTGGTTTCTGGCGTTTGACTGGAGCTTTCTCAGGACCTTTGCCCTCACGAGGGGTATCCAGCCATTGTCTGATAGCTAGGGATGGCTGGGGGCCTTTGGGGTTGCTTGAGTGTCCCAGGG
>NW_005256299.1:0-288 GCF_000412655.1 Myotis brandtii | reverse complement strand
GATGATGCTTCAACCAACTGAGCCACCTGGCCAGGGCAGAAAGTTTTTTATACATCATCTATGTAGTTGAAGAAATTGGATTCATCATTCCTGCTTCAGGATGGCAACTTAAGTTGATATTTTGCTGTTTTGGATTCTTGCCATCTAAACCCATTCTTGGAGTGGGTGGATGATTAAGTGCTAGATGTAGGCTTTGATAGGGCAGCTGTCAGCAGGTGATAAATATATTAGGGTTTTTTTGAGGCCTTAACACGGTTTAGATTAAGTACTGAATATGTGGTGGACCTC
>NW_005256298.1:0-288 GCF_000412655.1 Myotis brandtii | reverse complement strand
CAAACCAGCTAGGGCTCCTCTATTTCTTATAAATGCAGTGTGTTACTACTTATAATGCTGGTTTTATTCCAGTATCCTATGCCATTGCATTTGTTCTTCCTCTGTATTCTTTAATGAAAAGGATTTTGACCTTCTTCTAAATTCAAATTTACTAATATAAATAGATTAAAACTTCTGACTACATTTTGCTTTCTCATTTACTCATCTCTTATTATGCTTATATTGAAATTCATATTAATGTATTATAAACTACTTTCTTTTATTTTATGTTTATATTTTATTTAGGAC
>NW_005256297.1:0-288 GCF_000412655.1 Myotis brandtii | reverse complement strand
TACTAACCTGGGAACAGACTGCCAATCCCAGCCAGGCTACTCACCGTGGCCATGAGCCTCTCTGAGCCTCTCTCCCTCCCCGAGCTGCAGAAGAGCCATAGGAATAAACTATTCTTTCTTTAAAGAGAGGTGGGCAGCCATCCATCGTGGGAAAGTTGGCCATCTCTTCCTCAGCCATTGACCAAGACACTCACCAGACGTGGTTTCGTCTGGAAAAGGCACGGGGACTGGGATGGGGTTACTCAGAGCAATTCTGTTTTCCGGATCTTCCACGATAAGCATGCATTG
>NW_005256296.1:0-288 GCF_000412655.1 Myotis brandtii | reverse complement strand
AGCTCTGTGCCACACCAAGATGTGCCATCCAGGGATGGGAGGATCAGAGCTGTCAGCTGAGGGTGAGAGCTGGGACAACCGGCTGGCACGCAGCTGTCACAGAAGCAGCAGATAGACAAGCAGGCATGTGGGCCCTCGGGGAGCAGGTGGGCCCTGAGAGCCAGCTATCAAGGTAGACACAGTTCAAACCAGGCAAACCTCTGACCCTCTCCTCACTCAAGGAGCATGAGGTCAGATGTCACTGTTCCCACGCTCATTACACTGAAGGCCGTTCAATGTCACTGAGGG
>NW_005256295.1:0-288 GCF_000412655.1 Myotis brandtii | reverse complement strand
TGCACTAAATCAGAAACTTTGGGAGTTTCTAGCCATCGGAGTCAGAATGCTGATGTCTGCTCTTAGAACAACTCAATGGCATGATGTTTGAGCAAATCTTGGTTTGGAGCAGTGGTTCTCAACCAAGGGCAATTTTGCTCCCTCGGGGGGTGGGGGTGGGGAGGCATTGGCAATGTCTGAAAACAATTTTTGTTGTTGTCACAACTTGGGGTGGAAGTGCTGCTAACAAGTAATGGAAAGAGTTTAGTGACGCTGACATTCTGCAAGGCATAGGACAATCTCCATGAA
>NW_005256294.1:0-288 GCF_000412655.1 Myotis brandtii | reverse complement strand
TTACGTATAAAGTCATCAACTACTAAATTAAATATTTGGAAATTAACTAAAATGTATATCCTTCCAATACCAAAAATCTATTTCATGCAAGCTACAACTTTCAGATCTATACTAAATAGATTTTCAAGGGTGAATTTTGAATATTTGTAAGTGGAAGCTAAATAAGCTTTCAATAATTATTCTCTACCTCAAAATTTAAATATGTTCTTAGAGAATTATTGGGTTCTTTGTCCTCCCCATCTGGAAGAAAGCCACCTCTGAGTTCCTGCCGCAATGCCAATGATAATT
>NW_005256293.1:0-288 GCF_000412655.1 Myotis brandtii | reverse complement strand
ACTAATTACTAAAATTCTGCAGCACACCAAAATATGTATTTTTGGCCGATCTGACCAAAAAAATAAGTATAATTATAATTCATTCACACAAAACAGCTATTGTTGTGTTGGCTGTTGGTATTTTTTAATTTGACAATTAAGAGAAAAAATATCATTGCCCCTGACTAAATCATCAGGTGTTGCATGTTTTAAACATTCTTGCGGCACACTGATTGAAAATTGCTGCTGCAGAATTTAAAAAAGATGATTTATGGAAAGCCTTTATTATAGCATAGAATATGTACTCAT
>NW_005256292.1:0-288 GCF_000412655.1 Myotis brandtii | reverse complement strand
ATTAAAGAGCAATTTTTTCTCTCTCAACACAATCTTCAGAGGATGCAGGGCCGCTGGGTTTTTTCTGGGATCTGAGAAAACAAACCACCACACACCTCACCAGACTACAGGAGGGCAGAGACCAAGCAAGGAAGGGTCAGTGAAGGGGGAAACAGGAGTAATTACAGCAAGTAAACCCCCATGTACCCAGGACCTCACAGTTTAGGAGGCACTGTGGCGCTCAATAGGGAGATATTACTGCTGCCACTGCCGAAGCTCCCCCCATCCTGTGTGGTCTGAACTATGACA
>NW_005256291.1:0-288 GCF_000412655.1 Myotis brandtii | reverse complement strand
TGTATGCTGTGGATGGATATGCTATGGTGGAAGCCACAGCAGAGGAGGGGGCGCGGGAGGCTGTGGTGGGGAGCACGGAGCAGGTCAGTGTGACAGGGAGACCTTTTGTGGTCATGGATTTGTGCAAGTCCTTCTTCCCTGTGGTGTGACTCCTCCAGAAGGGCTGACTGTTTGGCTGGGGGTAGAGAAGAGAGGAGGTCATGGTGATAAAAGGGGCCACATACTCAACGACCCTGGGCCTGGACTCACTTGCTTGAACTCGTGCATCCAGCTCCAGGCTTACCTTCT
>NW_005256290.1:0-288 GCF_000412655.1 Myotis brandtii | reverse complement strand
TGACTACATTCATCAGTCATTGTTTAAATTTACCAACTAATTTCCAGTGGGTCTGAAAAGTTGCTCTAGATATTGCATCATTAACTTCATGTGGAATAGAATAAAAGGGGAAGTGATATATTTTGCATCATTTATTATTAAAACACCAAGAAGGTCTGACTGGCAGATGATTGAATTCATGCTTCATATATTCCCATACCAGACAATTAATTAACATAGGAGAATTTTAAGAAATAAAATATAAACCATGATATAGTTTTACAGAAGCCATGCTGAAAAAAAAAAAAA
>NW_005256289.1:0-288 GCF_000412655.1 Myotis brandtii | reverse complement strand
TGTCCGTGTGAAGAGGACGCGTGGGCAGCCGTGCTTGCAAAGAGTGCTCCCCCCTCCCCCCCGCAGGAGGGGAGCCGCGCTTAGCGCCCGGGACTCGGACATGGTCCTTCTGGCGGGAGCGGCCCCTCCACCTACTCAGACCCCCGGGGCACAGGGACGCGCTCAGCTGCTCGGCTGCAACCTGTCCCTTGCGGTTGGTAAAGTGAGTTCCCGCTGGATGGAGCCCCCTTCTGACCTGCCCCGGCCCCAGGGGACCCGCAGGGAGGGGAGCCTCGGGGGAGGGAGGGG
>NW_005256288.1:0-288 GCF_000412655.1 Myotis brandtii | reverse complement strand
AGTGCTGCCTCCCGCCTGGAGAATCGGGGTCCCGGAGTCTGTGCTGTGGGGAACAAGTTCCCAGTGTTGGGGAGTTCCCATGCTATGATTTCTATAGTTGCACTGAGACCAGAGCGATGGGTAGGTCTATGAGTTACTATGGTGCTGCCCGCAAGCCTGCGGAGAGGGGGATGGGCTCTGTTACTCACAGAAATTTGCTGCCAGGATGTCTGGATTCTTGGTGTCTGTGAATCTATAGCTGTGGTCCCGGTTCTCTGTCCCCAGTGGCTACAGGGTCCTGGTTTGCAT
>NW_005256287.1:0-288 GCF_000412655.1 Myotis brandtii | reverse complement strand
TCCATCTTGAATATTTTTCTATTTCTTCCCCATGCAAACCATAAGAAAGACAAGCACGGTATGATTAAAAGTTGAATGGTACCAGTACTAGGGCATTTCTTGTAAGGTATTAGTATATAAGAATTCTTACTTTCTTCAGACTGGCTCATATTCATTGATTTTCTTTTCCTGCCTTGAACTCACGATTTATATTTTGTGGAGATGATGTGAAGATTTTTTTCCTTAATTTCTAGACAGAAAATACAGGGTAGGGCAGAAGTAGTTTTGCAGTTGTTCATATGGAAAAAT
>NW_005256286.1:0-288 GCF_000412655.1 Myotis brandtii | reverse complement strand
GGTTTTACATCTCAATAGTGATGCTATATTTTTCTTCACACCTAAAGACCAAACTCTTCCCAATACATTTTTAGTCACTATCACTGTAGTAATGTTACAGTTAGCATCAGCATTTGTTTCAACATCAATTATCTGTTGAATACTACTCTTTGCAAACAAAACACTATGAAAAACATTGCAGCAAAAACAGGTAAGATTCAGTTCTTTCCTTTAAGGAACTTACCTTGTATAGCATAGAGATTTAAAAAGTGGAGTGACTTGGTAACATGAAAGGAATAAAAATTTCAG
>NW_005256285.1:0-288 GCF_000412655.1 Myotis brandtii | reverse complement strand
TGGGTCTCCAGCAGCTTGCATGTCACTCAGCCACAATGCCCACTGGTTTTTATAGCCTGAAGTTATGGGAATTTTTCTTCTCAGCTCTGGAACCCAGGGCTGGGCATCGGTGTGGAGCTGGGACAACTTTATCCTCACAGGAGGCCTCTGCAGATGAGATATCGCTCCAGAGTAAAAAGAAAACACCACATGCGGGTTCTGACCAGCACATTCCACACCTCCACACCTCCTACCAGTCTTGATGTGCTTTATTCTTTACTTCTCTAGTTGTAGGACTTTCATTCAGCC
>NW_005256284.1:0-288 GCF_000412655.1 Myotis brandtii | reverse complement strand
AATCGGAACCACAGTGAGATGCCACTTCATGTCCATTGGGATGATAACAATAAAGAGGACGGACAGTAACAAGTGCTGGTCAGGATGTGGAGACACTGGAGCCCTCACCACCACTGGCGGGAATATAAAGTGATGCGGTCACTTTGGAAAACAGTCCGGCAGTTCCTCAGCCAGATAAACAGAGAATTACCGTATGACCCAGAAATTTCACTCTTAGGGGTATATATCATGGGAATTGACAATATAATCACATAAAAACTTGTGCCTGAATATTCACAGCAGCATTTA
>NW_005256283.1:0-288 GCF_000412655.1 Myotis brandtii | reverse complement strand
TTGTTGTTGTTGTTAGTAGCATTGGCATGGACACTATGTATATATTAGAATTGGGAGTAATGGAGTGAAATTGCTCACACCATTCCTTTACATTGAAATGCACACAGTTCATCTGTATAGAAGTGGTGAGACTCTTAACAAAAGATTCAAAACACTGTAATTTCAAAACTTAAACAAGAATGAAAACCTACTACATTCTAAAGTAGCACCCTTTTTCCTCAGACATTGTACCTGCACAGTAATTTTAGAAAACCTTATATTTATTTCTAATTGCTTCAGTCCACAATC
>NW_005256282.1:0-288 GCF_000412655.1 Myotis brandtii | reverse complement strand
GGGCATAAAGGGGATAAATGGTGATGGAAAAAATAAATTATAATATAATAAAAGAAAATAAAAATACAAAGAAAGGTTGAAAGTAAAAGCATGGAAAAAAAAGAGATTTCATACAAACGTTAATCCAAAGAAAACTAGCACATATAAATTCCTTTCAGACAAAGTAGAATTTAAGGAAAAAAGAATTACTAGATATTAAAAGAGACAGTCCTTTACATTTTTCAAGAAACATGATAAAACAATTCTAATTTTATATGCATATAATACTATATACCTCCAAAATACATA
>NW_005256281.1:0-288 GCF_000412655.1 Myotis brandtii | reverse complement strand
TTGGTCTGAGCTAAGATGAGGTTTGGGAAAACCGTACGGGAGAGGCACTACAGACTCAAGAAGAAAGGGCTGGAGCGAACATGCCATTGTAACGGCTATCTCTGTAAGGCCAGGAGCAGGGGCAGAGAATGCAGGCTGGGGTGCTGAGGGAGTGGGAACTATGGGGCCAGAGATGGCCGACACAGGGGTCCAGGCAGAGTCCAGCACAGCCAAGAAATGGGGAGGGGTCCCAGGGCAGGCCCAGAGTTTGGCAAGGGCTTAGAGCAGTGGTTCTCAACCTTCTGGCCC
>NW_005256280.1:0-288 GCF_000412655.1 Myotis brandtii | reverse complement strand
CCTATGAACCAGGAGGTCTTGGTTTGATTCCCGGTCAACACACATGCCTGGGTTTCGGGCTCCCTTCCTCTCTGAAAAATAAAAAAATCTAGCTATATTTAAATCAACAGAAAACTATCCTCGGGTAAGGATTAGCAAATTCATAAAATAAATAAAATAAAATAAAACTCTGACGCGTCACCTCTTGGGGAACAGCAACCTGAGGGACAGCAGGTTCCTCATCAGAAACCAAAGCCCCGAACGAAGCGCAACCCTGAGCAGGAGCCAGAGGAGGCCCTGCCCTCCCGA
>NW_005256279.1:0-288 GCF_000412655.1 Myotis brandtii | reverse complement strand
GAACTCTTTGACCCCTGACCCCCAATGGCTTCCCATCACAGCTACAGTAAGGGCCACAACCATACCTTGTCCAGAAGGTGCTTTGTGAATTGGACTCTGGCTACATGGCTAACCCCACTTGTTGCTGCTCTCCCCCTCTCCTCTGCTGTGGTCTCAGGGAGAGAGCTGAGAATTCAGCCTTCCAGCTTCTTCTCAAACACAAATATTCCAGCCTCCTTCAGGGGGGTTGCAGTGGCCCTTACCCTCTGCCTTCTTCACCCAAGTGTCTGTACAGAATCTTCCTTGGGG
>NW_005256278.1:0-288 GCF_000412655.1 Myotis brandtii | reverse complement strand
AGCTGCCAAACTGTCTTCCAAAGGTGTTCTTGTTGCTCCCCATCTTCTCTAGCATTTAGTGTTGTCAGTGCTCCAGATTGTGGCCATTCTAATAGGTGTATAGTTGTATCTCCTTGTTTTAATTTCCCTGATGACATATGATGTGGAGCATCTTTTTATCTGCTTATTTGACATCTGTATCTCTTCTTTGGTGAGAGATCATTTAAGTTATTTGGTCCACCTTTTAATTGGGTTGTTTGCTCTCTCATTGCTGAGTTTTAAGAGTTCTTTGTATGTTTTGGATAACAG
>NW_005256277.1:0-288 GCF_000412655.1 Myotis brandtii | reverse complement strand
ATGGAACCTCAGATATGGCTGCCAGTCAGCTCTGTGATGGGGGAAGTCTCCTCATAGGAACAATGACCCTGCGAGCACCCCTGTCCAGAAGAAAGCTGTCGCTGCATTTTTGCTCCAATGCTAGACAATGCAGTTCCTTCCCGTATTTCCCTGGATCCCCACAGCCACTGCCCCAGCCCTGGAGCTCAGAGGGAGTGAGTCCAAGTAAGCTTGTCTGCCAGCCCTTTAAGAGGAACTGCCTGGGTCTCCACCAACCTCTGTGTCACTCAGCCACAATCCCTGCTGGTT
>NW_005256276.1:0-288 GCF_000412655.1 Myotis brandtii | reverse complement strand
ATGCATGACTCTGGTGGGGATATTGACAATAAGCTATGCATGTGTGGAGGCCGGGAGCATAAGGGAAATCTCCCTTTCAATTTTGCTATGAACCTAACACGGCCCTAAAAAAGCTTTAATTTTAAAAAATTGATGATGGTTAAGTGTCTATTAAGATGAAGTTTGAGAAAGGCAACAGAGATAAACTTTTCTGCCCACCTTTAAGCCTAATCATGCGCCCATATCCACCAAGATTGAGCCTGCAATTGAGCTACATGCCTTTGACCTGAATCAAACCTGGGACCCTTC
>NW_005256275.1:0-288 GCF_000412655.1 Myotis brandtii | reverse complement strand
AAATACATGCATTATCACAAACCCCCATTATATTTTGACTTTCCAGAGTTTGATGGTAGTTTAGGTAAAGGCAGATGATGTAGAATTTTGTGCATTAAGAATGGAAAATTTCTTACCCATATTTTTGAGAAGTGTTCTAGTCACCAGACAACTTGATAACAATGCCCAACCATTGTGTCTTCTTAAAAAAATTTTTTTATTGACTTTAACAGAGAGAAGAAGGAGAAGAAAGAGAGAAACATCTATGTAAGAGTGAAACATTGATTGGATGCCTCCTGCACACCCCCT
>NW_005256274.1:0-288 GCF_000412655.1 Myotis brandtii | reverse complement strand
ATGGGGACATTCTTTATCCCCTCTTTGCCTCAGTTTCCCAATCTGTAGAACAGAGATAATTGTACTTGTTTCATAAGGTTTTTGTGAGAATTAAATGTTAACACATACTTAGGTATTAAGCACTGTGCAAACGTTTGCTATTATTACTACATTAGGATATTAATCATTGAATTTGCAAATATGCTAGAAATGTGAAATTATTTAAATTGAACACTTTCTCGTAAAGATGGGTAAACTTAGGCAATATGACATGGTCAAAGCCTGGCCAGTGTGGCTCAGTGGTTGAGC
>NW_005256273.1:0-288 GCF_000412655.1 Myotis brandtii | reverse complement strand
TAAACCAGGCAATCAGGAATCCCCTGATCAGCATTAGTTAAGTAATCTGCCTGATAAATGCTGCCATCCTCTATAAAGGAAACTAACCTTGCAATAACCTACTATAACTTCCTGTCCATGCTCTCTTCTGCCAATAAAATATTTTGCCTCTTTGGAAGTCCATTCTATCTGCTAGATTAAATGCTGCTTGATTCATGAATTTCCTAAAAAAGCCAAAATCTTTAAAATGTAATCACTGATTTATTTTTTTATTTTTATTTTTTAGCAGAAACAAACTTCTCTGTTTTT
>NW_005256272.1:0-288 GCF_000412655.1 Myotis brandtii | reverse complement strand
TGAAATCAATAAAAATCTTTAAAATAAATAAATAAAAATAAAAACGATGGCACAGAAAGATAGGTCTTCCCTTGCTTGCCTGAACCTATTTTTTTTTAAATTTCTTTAATATATCTATTTTTGTTTTTAACTACTACATAGGAGGATCTTTGACTTTTTTTTTTTAATGCATGGAATTCAAAGTCAAATCATCCATTGATAGGAACTTGAATGTGTGATGAGGATATAGAATTCTGTGTAGTATTGAATCCGTATGTAAGGTTCCTGCTGTATAAGGTGTTTTCACAC
>NW_005256271.1:0-288 GCF_000412655.1 Myotis brandtii | reverse complement strand
CCCTGGCCAATGACCCCCAGCCCCCGGTGGTCAGAGGACGGGCCAGGCTCCTCAGGCTGATTCCAGTTCGTTGCCGAATTCAACTGTGCTGAGAGTACACGTGTGCAAGCCCTGCCCCCCTCCGGCATGGGATTTTTGTGGCTTGGGAAACTAAACTCACACCCAAAGAACCGTGTGACACAGGAGATGGTGCCACTCCTCTGGGCCTCCGATGCCTCATCAACAAGCCAGCTGCCTTGCAGCGAAGCCACGCCAGGCACCCCAAAATCGGGGAAGGCAGAGCTGTGG
>NW_005256270.1:0-288 GCF_000412655.1 Myotis brandtii | reverse complement strand
ATGTGGTATTTTACTGAGAGGAGAAAAAAGTATCTTTGATAGCACACACACATATTTATATGATCGCTAATCATAGCTTGCAAGTAGAATGAATATGGAACTGCTGGAAAAGAGAAAACAGGACTCAAGCATTTGATTTAATATATACGTATGTGTATTTTCCAGGGCTGGGTGATTACACAGAAACTGATACTCCACGCAATCAATACTGGCAGCAATGCACATTGGTAGGACTCCATTGGCCCAATTAATGTGTTAAGAACCTTAAAACAACAACCTTTATGTAAA
>NW_005256269.1:0-288 GCF_000412655.1 Myotis brandtii | reverse complement strand
CATACTCATACTTTAATTTCTCTTGATGAAGTTGATACGTCTAAGGATTGAGTATTGGATTTCTGGTTCAGAAATAAGTGTAGGGGACCCCTTTTTCTTTCCTTAGCACAACGACATTGCTGCAAACAGAAATAGGGAGTGGCCCACAGGGAAGAGGACAGCCTTGGACATCATAACGCTGTCCTCTCCGAGATACAAAGTGGAGGGTGGGGCCAGAGCAACCCACACTCTCAGTTCCAAACAATCACATCTTCCAAAGTCTCCATTGTGTCCCAGGGTGCCAGCAGC
>NW_005256268.1:0-288 GCF_000412655.1 Myotis brandtii | reverse complement strand
TGTGCACATGTGGTGCAGTGGCCAGGGAGCCAGGGGGGATGAGGGAGGGCCCGCATTGGCTAGATAGACCTCAGGCGGGAAGGGTTGCCACGATCCACTGTGGTCTGCCCAGCAACCATGGGGCACGGTGGGAGGGACCAGAAGAGAGGGGGCATCTCTGATTATTTTCTTTTATAGGAGTTTTCCAATCCTCTTGGCATGGGGAGCGTGGGGCTGGTGGGTGGCATGGGTAGCTCTGAATCCAACCTTGAAAAGGAGCACAAGAGTCCTAGCAGGTGCTCACCAACC
>NW_005256267.1:0-288 GCF_000412655.1 Myotis brandtii | reverse complement strand
AAAAAAAAGAGGCCTAGGCTAAATTGGCAAGGAGCTGCACAACAGAACACCAAAGTTACATTTTTTTATAGGAGGTGAGACAGACGTCTCAGTGCCCCTGAAAATTGAACCTGTCCATGGGTGATATAGTAGGATAACATTTTGACATATTTGGCAAGAATTTTCCCAACCTTTTTTCCTCCTATTTTTCTCCTATGCCTGTTTTCTCCCAGCATCTCTCAGCCTTGACTCCCCAACAGCCTCTGTCCAATCATCTGTCTCAAGTTCTCCCTCCATTCTCTCCACCAC
>NW_005256266.1:0-288 GCF_000412655.1 Myotis brandtii | reverse complement strand
TTGATTTGTAAGAGCTTTTTGTATACTAATCAAATGTACTTTTTTCAGGTGTTTAAAAAAATGGTTAAAATAGTAGATTTATGTTATGAGCATGACCACAATCTATATATATATATAAAAGCCAAGTAACTGGAACAACTGGAAAGACCAAAACGACTAGTCACTATGAAGTTCACTGCGGCTGGCCAATTGGCCCTATTGGGGCTGGGGCTGACTGGCCAACTTCCCAAGACCCCTCCCACTGGCCAGCCCCACCATTTGGGGTGGAGACAGCCAACCTCCCACGGC
>NW_005256265.1:0-288 GCF_000412655.1 Myotis brandtii | reverse complement strand
GGCATTTTCAGGCCAGTGTCCAGGGAGGTGGGCCTTGTCGTAACCAGATGGGTGTTGGCGGGTCTGGGCAAGATAAGTAAAGCAATTGAGAGTAAGCCTTTAGGAATTTGTAGAGCAAGTTGACATTCCCACGCATCCAAGTATGGTGGTGTGTTGTTTTTAAAACCATATTTTACATTTTTATCATTATTTTACCAAAGTGTTGGTCTGTCATGGATTGGGGAATAAAAAACAACCAGTCTTCCCACAGAGAGGTTAAGAAGCCCTGGGTTAGAGCCTCACAGGTTT
>NW_005256264.1:0-288 GCF_000412655.1 Myotis brandtii | reverse complement strand
TACTGTGACAGGGGAGTGGTTACTGTGACAGGGGAGTCGTAACTTCTTTTCACGTCTAATTTCAAATGATGGAAATCCTGATGAAGGAGGAACAACTCAAACCCCAAGCCTATGTCTGATCGCAGCCCATTGACATGCATGTCTCCAGGCGCCTGTTACTTCCTCGATCACATGCACTTGGTGTTTAGACTTTCATTCCCCTCGTCGTGTCTTGAATTTCCGCGCTACCTTGTACGCTCTGCACGGGTGCTCCCCTCAGGTGGGTGACGATGGGTCCCACAGGAGCCC
>NW_005256263.1:0-288 GCF_000412655.1 Myotis brandtii | reverse complement strand
ATGGAAATCCTAAATTGGGTAGAGAAGAAATCTAGGTACTGACACATCACTTCTTCCTATTCGCTCTCAAATGCACATCCATCCATCTCCAAACAGCACATCCGTCTGTTAAATTCAAGATCAACTGGTCCATTCTCTCACTATTCCCTCTCTCACAGGTCGATTCCTTCTCTGACCTCTTAGAAAATTTCACAATGATACCACGGTATTTTCACATAGGCCAATGTACTACAGCTTATAGTGAGTCCTAATTATTTCATGTGTGGCTCCTTGAAAGCTAGGGCCTTA
>NW_005256262.1:0-288 GCF_000412655.1 Myotis brandtii | reverse complement strand
AAAAAATTGAAAGAAAGGCTGTCTGCATGTTTGTTCACCTGGATTCTTTGTTAATATGAGGTTAGGCATCTATGGACCCTCTAGTTATACTCAGCTGCTGTCAGCAGAGTCGTTGCACAGATTCAGAGCAGGTATACAGTTTATAAAGGTCTTTCTAAGGTAGAGAACTGGGACTCATAAGAAAAATAATTGTGTCTGCAAGATGATTAAACTCTGTGGTTGGCCAATAGGAGACCTAGGAAGGTTTCAAGGGTCTAAACACACACACACACACACACACACACACAC
>NW_005256261.1:0-288 GCF_000412655.1 Myotis brandtii | reverse complement strand
GTGAGCCCGCAGCTACTTCTCAGTCATAGGAGAGCTGTCATCGCCCTAGGATGGGTACGGAGACCGCAGCAGAGAGGCAATGAGCCTACCGAGCGGTGGCAGCAGGCGCAGCAGGGCAAGGATGAGCGAGAGTGGTGAAGCACCTGTCCCGGGCTTAGGCTCCTTCCTGGCCACCCGCCACTTCATGCATTACTACATCCCTCCGGGAATTTTGGACTGCCAGTTTCAGCCCGATCCCCACAGGCCACGCTGAGGGATCTCACTGGTGCACAAATCCATGCACCGGGC
>NW_005256260.1:0-288 GCF_000412655.1 Myotis brandtii | reverse complement strand
CTGTGAGTAGCCTAGAGCAGTGTTTTTTAAATCTTTTTGACTGTGACCCACAACATGAGAAACACGTTTACATCATGACCAGTGCAGACTCACATATACATGCAGACACATAACTGAAATGAAGATTTCATAGAATAATACCATTAAAATGTAATAGTTTCTACCCTATTCCATTCCATTACAGTTTTTAATGAGGTTTGTGACCCACTAAATTCATTTCAGGACTCACTGGTTCATGGCTTATCATTACAAATGGTCAGTAGCTATCCACTGAAATTAGAAAAAAAA
>NW_005256259.1:0-288 GCF_000412655.1 Myotis brandtii | reverse complement strand
GTTTTAAGAGATTTCAAAAAAGGAAGTTGAGGGTATCTTATATTTAAATACTACAATATTACAAGCTCTATAAGAAGCATTTTGCATGGATTCTCTAATTTAATTTAGTACATAGCACAAAAAGTCTTCAATGAATATTGCTAGATTTATGTATTAATGAATAATATATCTTACAGCAGTTTAGAGATAAGGTGTAATTAGAAAATTAAAAACTTTGCTTCCGAATCTAAAAATGTATCTGTTTTAATTTTTCACTAAAATGATGAGGCATAGAAGTTTTGTATTATA
>NW_005256258.1:0-288 GCF_000412655.1 Myotis brandtii | reverse complement strand
ATTACTATTGTCATCTTGGTGGGTTTTGTTTCTTTCTTTAAACAGATTATGAGCATTTTAAAGGAAATATTTATTATACTAGAGGCCCAGTACACGACATTTATGCACTCGGGGGGGGGGGGGCGGGGAGGGCCATCAGCCTGGCCTGTGCCCTATTGCAGTCAGGGAGCCCTCAGGGGATGTCCCTATGGGGAGCAGGCCTAAGCTGCCAATCGGACATCCTTAACACTGTGGTGGAAGTGGGCAACTGCACTCACCAGCCTGGTTTGTGGCTGAGCAGCGCTCCCC
>NW_005256257.1:0-288 GCF_000412655.1 Myotis brandtii | reverse complement strand
ACACACGCACATATAGAGGGCAAAGAGAGGCCGGAGAGAGAGCAGGCCACTCCAGAGTGGTAGGTGGTAGTTTTATTTTAATAACCAGGGAACTCACAAGTCTTATCTTTAGTGGAAAGATGAATAGATGTCCATTTCCAACTACTGGAAAGTAAAAATTTACATAGATGCCTCAATTGGGTTCAGTCACACATACTGTCACAATGGCCTCGACAATACCTTCCTCTCTCCAGGCTATGTCCTTGAATCCCCTCCTGTTGTGGGATCTGTGGGCAGCACTTATATTCC
>NW_005256256.1:0-288 GCF_000412655.1 Myotis brandtii | reverse complement strand
CACATGTAAATGACCTGGGTAGGTCACTTAGTCTCTATGTCCCAGCTCCATTATTTATAAAATGGGATATTAATAGTGCCTACCTCATAGGGTTATTGTGTGGGTTGAATGAGTCAATGCATATAAACTATATATAGCAGCTCCTAGCACCCTGGGATGACTACATACATGTTAGTTGTTATTTAGTAAAAGTCTGACGATTGCACTGATCTGTGAGGATCCTATAGGCAGTGGTCATTCCTTAATTATTTTATATTTTCCCTGATAGCACTATCTGAAATAGAGGAG
>NW_005256255.1:0-288 GCF_000412655.1 Myotis brandtii | reverse complement strand
GAATGTTTCTGGTTGGCCCATGTTTGCTTTCCTACAACCTTGTACCTGCGGTGCTCAGATACACAGGACGGGTCCCTCCTGGATGTTCCAGAGGCCAGCATGCCTTCCACAGAATTGCTCACGTCCAGGCTTCCTGTATTGCAATCGGTGACAGCCATTCCTCTGGTCCCCAGCACCCCCTTCCACCCCGACCTCTGCATTCTCCATTGGCTGATTTATCAGAGTGATTTATAGAACGAGGCAGATTTATCCCTACATTCATAACCCATCAGCTCAAGTCAGTGAGTG
>NW_005256254.1:0-288 GCF_000412655.1 Myotis brandtii | reverse complement strand
CCCGTGCATGAATTTTGTGCACCGGGCCTCTAATAGAATAATAGAGATGGAAAAATGAACCAAAAAGATGGAGATCTCAAATACATATAGACTCCTCATGAATCCTTGGCTGACCCCTGAGTTGCAAAGGCATGGGGTTGGCAGAAACCAACAAATGGAAAATTGAAAAAGCAGTCAGAGATTTCAGTTACTACCCAACACAAAGGAGATGGAATTTGGAGTTTGAGTCCCACCTAGTTAGAGGGCTTGGTACTCATTTCAGGCTTTTCACTGGAATCTCAGACAAGT
>NW_005256253.1:0-288 GCF_000412655.1 Myotis brandtii | reverse complement strand
GACACTGCACAAGCAAGCCCTGAGACTCCTGCTGGGAACACAACGATTCAAAACCGTCCTGTACTTCCTTCCAAAGGGCTCACACGGTGAAGTATCAGAGGGCTGGCTGTCACCTGACGAAAGGCCCCGAGAGGCTCTGTGGCTGGGACCGACAGCAGTCAGTCCTTCCCCTCTCGACCAATTGAGCCAAGAAGAGTCCCTGACAAAAATATCAAGATGATATAACTAAAAACTTATACATAAAATCCACAAAGTTATTTTCAGATGCTCTTCTAAATTAAAAAAAAA
>NW_005256252.1:0-288 GCF_000412655.1 Myotis brandtii | reverse complement strand
GGGGATGGCAGAGGACACTCAGGAACTCCAGATCACAGGGTCAGTACCTCAGGCGCTCTCGCCAACCCCCGATCCCAGGGTCCAAAGGAAGACCACCACCATCAACCAAAGTTGGGGACCCTAAGCTACCGCGAGCCCACCCTTCCTTGAGCGGTCAGGGAGCCCATGGCCCAGAAGAGGCTGTCACACCCTCCAGGCCATACAGCGAATGCAAACACAGTGTGAGCTTGTCTCCGTGCCCCTCCTTCCCACCCTTCTGTCCACCACTCTAGCTGGGCTTTGCTGACA
>NW_005256251.1:0-288 GCF_000412655.1 Myotis brandtii | reverse complement strand
CCTCCCTCCCACCATCCCGTGAAGGGGCCTCCCTCCCATCGGCGTTGCCTCAGTTCCTCCCCCAGTTTACTGAGGACATCAATGTTTTCTTCGACTAGCCCTGTTTCATTGATGTAGTAACAGCATTCCTCTCGCAGGAACAGGCAAGCGCCACCCTTGTCTGCCGTAAGCAGGTCGAGGGCCCGCCTGTTTTGCAGGGCGACTCTGGCCACTGATGTTATTTGGTGTTGCAGGGAGGCTAGGGAGGCAGCAGAGGCTTCTAGGGCTATCTGCAGTTTTCCCTCCAGC
>NW_005256250.1:0-288 GCF_000412655.1 Myotis brandtii | reverse complement strand
AATAAATTATTAGTAGTTTTATGAGTCAACTCATTTCGAGGCAATTTTTGCTGCATCATGGCAGGAATTTTTGTTTCTTTGTAGAAAGTCATATGTCTTATGTCTAAGATGAGGATGTGTGTTGGGTTTTTTTCTCCTTTAATTTTGCTTATCTTTTTTTGTGATAGTCTAAAATCACAATCTGGTACATTTTCTTTGGATTACCAGTTATGACTTTAATTAAAATCAAATAATATTCTTGAAAAAAAATGTTTAAGTATTTTAAAGCATGACACAAAGTGTTGAATT
>NW_005256249.1:0-288 GCF_000412655.1 Myotis brandtii | reverse complement strand
CCCCCACCCCAGCAGACACACACACACCAGGGGTGGGAGCATGCTCTGAGCGGCCATGCAGCACGGCTCAGAGAACGCACCCAACCCAGCGGACACACACACACCAAGGGTGGGGGTGTGCTCAGAGCAGCCGCGTGGCATGGCTCAGAGCACACCCCCAGTGGGTGGCAGCAACAGCCAGAGCAAAGCAGCCCCGGTCCCAGATGCCTGACGGCGGCTGGAGCAAAGCAGCTCAGGTCCCGAATGCCTGGCAGCAGCCAGAGCAAAGCAGCCCAGGTCCTGGGTGCC
>NW_005256248.1:0-288 GCF_000412655.1 Myotis brandtii | reverse complement strand
CCCAGTCAGGGCACATGCCTAGGTTTCAGGCTCAATCCCCAGTAATGTGCATGCAGGAAGCAACCAATTGACGATGTTTCTCTCTTGATGTTTCTATCTCTCTACCGGTTTCCCTTTCTCTCTAAAAACCAATAAAAACATATTATAAAAGAATTCTCCACTAGAGACTGGTTTTGTTCCATCATGCCCACAAGCCCTCCACCTGCTTCCCGTGCATTACTTTAAAGCACATCTTAAAATGAAATAAAAAAATTTCTTCTTTTTTTTAAAAAATATATTTTATTGATT
>NW_005256247.1:0-288 GCF_000412655.1 Myotis brandtii | reverse complement strand
GAAAGGCTGAATAGATTATAGAGAACACAGAAATATTCAGAGACCTGGGGAAGAAGCAAAAGAATGTCTCTCAGCAGAGCAATTATAAGGCTTAAATGTTAACCCTGAGCACAGCAAATTGTGGAAGGTTTTTATTTAATGATTCCTTTAACTAAAAGCTGGGTTTGAGACCACTGTTCACAATTTTTTTTAAAGATATGACAGTGAATCACATTCTGGGGACAGCCAATAGGTTTGTGTGGGTTTGTTTGTTTGACATTTAAGGGTAGACAAGTGTGATGTATTCAG
>NW_005256246.1:0-288 GCF_000412655.1 Myotis brandtii | reverse complement strand
CCTTCAGGTGCCCGGTGCTATGTGACTCCGATGTTTAGAGTGCACAGACACATGTGGAAGGCTGGCACTTATTCTGTGGAGGATGAGAAGCAAAAGCTGTCTGCATTGCCCTAGTACAATGTTTGCTCCATCAAGCACATGCTGGCCTCCAAAAAATGAAAGAAAACACGGTAGGAGCTCCCATCTCTATTTTAAAAATTCATTTAAACTGTATCTTTTACACACACACAAAATAAATCTCTCACTTCAGCCCACACCTGTGGCCTAGGGATGATGTTTGGATTTGCT
>NW_005256245.1:0-288 GCF_000412655.1 Myotis brandtii | reverse complement strand
GGGGTGGCCAGAAGAATGGCGGGCGTTTCGGGGAGAAGCCCGGGTAAGAGCCAGACACCAGGGGACGCAGAGGGCCCCGCACAGGCCTCTGGGCCCCGAAGGCACCTGGTCCGCTTGGGGGCGCCTTTGGGAGAGATGCTCGCCCAGCCCAGCGGGGCGCCTGCGGTGGGAGGCACGTGTGGCCCCTCTTCTGGGTGAGGGTCACCTCCTGCCCCGGAAGTGGTTCTCCCGGAAGTCACAGCGCTGAGGGTTGGCGGGGAACCAGGGCGGCAGCTCCAGGAGGCCGAG
>NW_005256244.1:0-288 GCF_000412655.1 Myotis brandtii | reverse complement strand
TTGCGGTGTCTGCACAGCCCTCAGTTGCATCCGTTACCTGGGTCCGCACCTCCCTCCCACCGAACGGCGACCCCGGGGCTGAGCGCCCACACGCTTCTCTGTCCCCGGCACAGTGCGGGCTCCAGTGCTGTCCCCCAAACACTCTCCTCCGCACCGGGCATGGAAGTACAACTCACCGCCACGGTCTGTGTGTTTATCTATTTTAAATAAGCTTTAAAAAATGGGAATCTCTAATTCATCTGCAAAATGACGGGCAGCCTGCATTGGAATAATCAGCTAAAAAAAAAC
>NW_005256243.1:0-288 GCF_000412655.1 Myotis brandtii | reverse complement strand
CTCTCTTCCACTCTCTGTAACAATCAATGTAAAAATGTCCTCGGGTGAGGATTAAAAAAAAAGAATGTGTAAGTGTTAGTATCTAGATGAAGCTGGGCTCAGATCCTTGCACACAGCCTCTCTGGGTTTTCCTTTTCTCACCTGTAAATGGGGACGAAGACCGGCTGTGTTGTAAGAATTAGCATCAGTCTGTGTCAAACACCGGGCATTTGTCAGATTCTTGGTCAGTGGTGGCTGGAATTGCTTATTACTGTGGACGCTACAACACTTGACCTGTGATCCTCCCCA
>NW_005256242.1:0-288 GCF_000412655.1 Myotis brandtii | reverse complement strand
CCAAAGACCACCTCCTCAACAGCTTCTTCTATTCTCATGCACATTCTACCCCTGAGGGAGGTGGCAGGAACTGAGGGTATTGTCTGGGTACACATCCTATTTTCCATGTCCGAACTTGCACAGATTGAGAGGCATCTTAGGTCTTTTTCCAAGCCCTGGTTGAGCTGCTGCTGTCTACTGCTCTAAAAGTAGTAAACTTGGGGTGACCAAAGCCACGGCGATGACTCCCCATCCTTGTAGAATTTAAGTAACTGACCCAGTCCTATGACCTGACCTGGCACGACATCT
>NW_005256241.1:0-288 GCF_000412655.1 Myotis brandtii | reverse complement strand
TAACTTCTTTCAGCCATTGTCATTGTGCTGGGCAGGTGTGGGACATCCCCTCTCCCCCATTTCCTCTGCCACTGACTTCTAGGGGAGGGGACCTCATTACTGGTCTGAAGAAATGAAATTCTTGGCATCCAAATGGGTCTACTCGGACAGCACTGCAGGGAGAGTTGGAGTGCCTCTTAGAGCCCCGAGAGAGTGGAAGTCTAGGCTTCCAATTGGATCTTTCTATGTGAGTAGGAGTGGGGCTAGTTATTTCTGTGGTGTTTGCCTGGCTTAGAGCAGTTCTTTTCT
>NW_005256240.1:0-288 GCF_000412655.1 Myotis brandtii | reverse complement strand
CAGCGCCCCCGCCCGGCCCAGCTTGCGCAGCAAGGAGGTGAAGCGCGAGCGCTCCTTGGTGGTCTTGGCGCACAGGATCTCCGCCTGGCCCATGAGCGTGAGCTCGTCGCCCGCGTGCAGCGTGAAGTTGTACACCTCGCTGTCCTCGCTGAACTCTCCCGACACCACCTGGGGATCCCGAACATGGTGAGGCCTCACCAGGGCCCCAGGGAAAGACAGCCCTGGGAGGCTCTCCAGGACCCAGGAGGGCAGCCCCAGGGCTGAGACCAGACAAGAGCACTTGACTGG
>NW_005256239.1:0-288 GCF_000412655.1 Myotis brandtii | reverse complement strand
CAAATATTAAATGTCGAGGGAAGAAGGAAATAGAGCAGCACCCTTAGAAGAGGAACATAACATAGACGTCATGAAACAGCGCTTTGCAGGACCGTCCTCCTAAGCTGTTTCCCCACAGCCCTGAGGCACTGAGGGGGGCCGTGGGGGTTGCCTGGAGCAAATGGGCCGCTGGGCACATACCTGATGCTTTCACCAATATTTCAACTCAAGTTCTCTTATTTTTCATATATTTCACTTGTGCATAAGATTCTGTCTCATAGCAAAAAAAATGATTTTGAACACATCTGT
>NW_005256238.1:0-288 GCF_000412655.1 Myotis brandtii | reverse complement strand
AGACAACATCTCGGTGGCAACCCCCATGGGAGACCCCGGAGCAGAACCACCCAGTAAAACCACGCCTGAGATTTGGACTCACAGCAGCAAGCTTCAGGGCCACTTGTCGGGCGGCACCATTGCTGCCTGACAGATACAAGGCTCCCATCAAACTCCGCGGCTCGTGGTTCTCAACTGCAAGGTCCTCGGGCACCACCCTTGGCGCTAGAAGTCACAGGAGACCCTTGGTGGCTGGCTTTCGCCGGGACAGCTGGCCTCGCTGGCCTCAGGAAGGTGAGGGGCCCAGGT
>NW_005256237.1:0-288 GCF_000412655.1 Myotis brandtii | reverse complement strand
CTCTCTCTCTCTCTCTCTCTCTCCTCCACCCCTTCATGCTCTCCATCCCCAGAGAACAAGGCCTGGGCTCCTCCCCGAGCCCAGCACCTGGCCACGTGCTGTGTGCATGGCCTTGCTCCCATGTTGGACTTTCTCCCTGATGCCAAGCCCAGCCTCAGTGTGGCTGCCCAGGAGTTGCATCCTCTGGCTTTTGGGATGAGTCCAAAAATTTCCATGCAGGACCCTTCCAAGGAGGGAGAACAGGATCCCGGCTTCATCTGAAGAGCTTATTAAAAAATAAAATAAAAT
>NW_005256236.1:0-288 GCF_000412655.1 Myotis brandtii | reverse complement strand
CAAGCATATTAAAGTTATTCGTATTTTCTATATTTAAAAACACTACTATTACTTTAAATTATTTACAGTGATTAGTTATAGTCATAAATTTAAGAAAGATAATTGTCAAAACATAGTTCAGTATTTGATTATTGCTGAATTGTTGGGCTCTTTACAAATCAATGGATACTTCTCAAATAAATGAATACTTCTAAAGTGTGTTAAGGATAGTTTGTTCTCTAAAGATTCTCAAAATTTTTATTGTCTCCTTCCCAGTACCACTGCAGATAAATTCTAAATTGTATCTGC
>NW_005256235.1:0-288 GCF_000412655.1 Myotis brandtii | reverse complement strand
TATAAGGAGAAATATCTCCAAGATCAAAAACAAGACCAGGCAAAACCATTCTTATAAAAAGTACATCATATATAATATATAAATATATCCCCCCTCCCCCAACAACACAACCCCTCCGGGGGGATAGAGCTTCCAATGATATTCAAGACTACATCATACCTTGTATGAAAGAACCTCTTCAGTATCAACCAAAATCCCTATCCTACTCCAATAAAGAGAGAACATTATTATAACCATTAATATAATATTAATATAACATAAATTCCAACCCCCAAAAATTTTATATAA
>NW_005256234.1:0-288 GCF_000412655.1 Myotis brandtii | reverse complement strand
AAAACTATTTTAAATGTAATAATTTTACATGCAATAAGCATTAATTTTCCAAGAAAAACAATTTTAAATATAATAATACTGGAGACCCAGTGTACAAATTCGTGCATGGGTGGTGTCCGGCCTGCACACCCCAATCTCTGGGTTGGCCAGGGGGAGGCGATGCAGTTGTTTGGCTGTCTGGCTCATCCTCGAAGGAGTGGGGGATCAGATGGGGAAAGATGAAGGCGAGGGGAAGGGGCTGTGGGCAGCTACTGGCTGGCGGGTCCTCGAACATTGTGGACCGGGGGG
>NW_005256233.1:0-288 GCF_000412655.1 Myotis brandtii | reverse complement strand
GTTGGAAGCTGAGGAAGCCCCTGTCTTGTTGCATTTGCTCTCAACGAGATGCTGTCACTGTGGAATGAGGCTGGCTGGTGTGGGCGGGGACAGAGGACACAGGCACAGCGGAGCGCGCGGACAGTGTAAGCCACTCTCCCTACGTGACTGACCCCTGGTTTGCAGCTACCTCCAGATTCCACTGTGTTAAAGTAGCTCCTGCACTCACAACAGCTTCTGCGTAGGCTTTCAGATGACTGGTTATTACTTACGATGATAATAATAACTCAGCTTTACACTTTCACTTTG
>NW_005256232.1:0-288 GCF_000412655.1 Myotis brandtii | reverse complement strand
CTGTGGTCCCCGTGGGGCTCACACACGCGTCAGGACAGAACGTCACTGGCGATAAGTGGACAAGCACAGCAGCCAGGGGAGCCAAACCCCAGCTCCTTTAGAAGTGAGAGAAGGCAGGGCTCAGTGGCTGAGCATCGCCCAGGAGGTCACGGTTCAATGCCTGGTGAGGGCACGTGCCGGGTGCAGGCTCCATCCCCAGCTCCGTCAGGGCACCTGCAGGAGGCAGCCGATCCATGTGTCTCTCTCACACCGATGCTTTTCTCTCTCTGTCCCCCTCCCTTTTCACTC
>NW_005256231.1:0-288 GCF_000412655.1 Myotis brandtii | reverse complement strand
TCTCATAAATTGTGGAAGGCCACAGCAAAAAAAAAAAGAGAGGCCTTTTTTTTTCTATCCTAATAGGCAGTTCATAGAAAAGGAAATCCAAATGGCTTACAAACTAACACAAAGATTCCCAATCCCAATCATATCCAGGAAAATGCTAATGAAAATATTATAGAGATGTTCTCATCCATGAGCATGGTGCAATTTAAAAGTTTGACAATGGCAAGTGTGAGAAAGGAAGTAGAACCATGGGAACTTGTGTAGACTGCTTGTAGGAGTAACAATTGATACAGCAATATC
>NW_005256230.1:0-288 GCF_000412655.1 Myotis brandtii | reverse complement strand
AATGGGTAATATTCAAAAACAAAGAGAAGAAATTAAAGCTTTCAGAACTTAGAGTGAATCAAAGCACCCACATAATTTTTTAAATAATACATTAGGATAAATTCCAGAAAAACATAAATATATACCAGTAATGATGAAGATATGAAAATCAAAATCCAGTGAATCTAACCCAGGAAACAGCAAAGGGAAGCACAAGATGGCAGCTTGCAGTGGACCAAAAACACAAACATCTCAGACTGAAACAAGTGATGATTATAGCATACTAGAGGCCTGGTGCATGAAATTTGT
>NW_005256229.1:0-288 GCF_000412655.1 Myotis brandtii | reverse complement strand
ACCCCCCCCCCCCCAACCTGGTGGCGCAGCCTCCAGATGAAGGCCCAGGAGGGGTGGCCCAGAGTCCAGTGGAAACACTTATTTTCCTGATAAGTCATTGAAAGGCTCAGAACTAATTCGAAAATGTGGCCATTAAAATCTCATCTGGGGGAGAGGAGGGAGGGAGGGAGGCAGGGCCTCTCTGAAGGCTGGGCTCCAGTGGGGCACAGGTACCTGCTGAGGCTGGGCAGGGAGGTGTAGGCCACAGCTAGCAGGGGAGGGGAGGAGACAGAGTGGAGAGGCAGCAGG
>NW_005256228.1:0-288 GCF_000412655.1 Myotis brandtii | reverse complement strand
ATACAGAGATTGGGTAGTGAACACAGTCAATAGAGGATAAGAATGGAATTAGCAGGACTGTCTAAGTTTCAAAAGGAACAACACTGGGTGAAGGTTGAAATAAGAGTTTTGGAAAAGAGATGAGTATATTGGGGTTTGTGACCCATTAAATAAAAGTATTAAGAAGGAGGGCCATAGGGTGTCGGGAGTTCTCTAGAAAGGCAGATTAAAATATGGGGCTCAAAGAAGTCCTGACAAGTTTGCTGCTCTTTTGTTAGTTTGTTTAATTGGAGGAACTAGCAACATTCA
>NW_005256227.1:0-288 GCF_000412655.1 Myotis brandtii | reverse complement strand
GAGAACAAAGACAGTTGTCTAATTAAAAGATGCCTTATAGCCTTAGCAGATTTGGTTCACTGAATAGGGCATCAGCCTGCAGAATGAAGGGTCCTTGGCTTGATTCCAGTCAACAGCACATACCTTGGCTATGGGTTGTGTGCAGGAGGTACAAATGGATGTTTTTCTCTCTTGGTTCCTCTCCTGCCCTTTCACTCTTTCTAAGAAGCAATTGAAAATATCCTCAGGTGAATATTAACAAAAATAAAATAAAAAATAAAAGATGCCTTACAGTTTTAACAATATAAA
>NW_005256226.1:0-288 GCF_000412655.1 Myotis brandtii | reverse complement strand
AAAAGAATCAAGCACTTACCCTGCCTCTCCTATATGAACTATGGAAGCAAATAGCGAAATAGCAGCTGGAGAGCTATTTCCAAATGAAGAATGAATGATAGAATATAATGTTTTGCTAGCCACAATAGATTAATGGATCTGGTCATTGAGCATCAATAGCAACTAATATCACACAAGAAGAAACAACCATATATTTTCTGCCACCTGAGAGAACCACCATTATCTCTCATGAAATGTCCTGGCAAAAACATCAAACTGGAGCTGACTAAGCCTCTAGATCAGTGATGG
>NW_005256225.1:0-288 GCF_000412655.1 Myotis brandtii | reverse complement strand
AGTCATTTATCAGGCACTGATCCATGACATAATGAACTGAGAATTCAGAGATAAGAATTGGTGACAGGAATAAGTTTAATTGGGAGTAGGGGAGTTCAGAGATTGAGGGGTATCAAAATCATAAGAAATGTGGCAATACCATAGGTTAAGTGCATAGGATTGGGGGTCAACAACCTAGCTATCTCTTGAAATGATCTCTTACTAGTTGTGTGACCTAGAAATTTTATCTCTATCCACTCAATTTCCCTTGGGTAAAAGAGGATGATAATAATTCTCTCTCATGGATTT
>NW_005256224.1:0-288 GCF_000412655.1 Myotis brandtii | reverse complement strand
GGGAGGGCACCACCACGGAGCTAAATCCCCACCCTCTCGCCACCCCCCTCCGTCCCTGTCAACTATTTTGGCACCGCGGATCGACCTCCAGTCCTGCCACCTTCAAATGAAAGAAGCTAATAAAACAAACAAGCAAATAAATGAATATATAAAGATCTTCCCTTCCTTCCTTCCTTCATGTCGTGTGCCCACACCCCCAGGTGGCTTTGACCCGTACCCGGACAACGTATTCTGCACCTCTCGTCTCGCTGGCACTTGCTTCCGAGACAGGGACAGCACCATGGAGCT
>NW_005256223.1:0-288 GCF_000412655.1 Myotis brandtii | reverse complement strand
TCTAGAACCTCATTTGTTCCATGTCTCTTCTAGCTTCTGGTGTCTGCCTGCAATTCTGGGTGTGCCTCATCTTTTAGCCAGGTCACTCAAATCCATACCTCTAATGTCACATCACTGCCTTCTCTGTGTCTGTCCCCAAAGTCCCTCTCATAAGGATACATGTGATTGTATTTGGAGCCCACCTCGAGAACCCCGGACAAGCCACTATCTCCAAGGTCATTAACTTAATCACATATTTGGCCATATGAAATAATACCGGTTCTAGGATCAGGATGTGGGCATGTATTT
>NW_005256222.1:0-288 GCF_000412655.1 Myotis brandtii | reverse complement strand
AGGTCGATGCTCAACCACTGAGCCACACTGACCGGGCCCAAAGGCTAATGTTACTTAGGGGTTCTTACCCCCTTGGTCCCAAGGTCAGCACGTGAGGAGTGAGCTCAGACAGACATTCAGGGACCTCAGATGTAGGTTTCCTCCACCCGTGTATTTCTGTTACTAACTTGCTTGATGTGTTACAAAGCGTGTGTTTATACTAATGGTATCTCCCCATTGTTCCCTACAGTATATTCAGCCTGCCCTGTACTATAAGTCTGTGTGAAAACTGTCAAAAAGGTGTGAAAC
>NW_005256221.1:0-288 GCF_000412655.1 Myotis brandtii | reverse complement strand
CCAAAGGGGTCGCGACCCACAGGGTGAGAACCGCTGTTTTAAAAGAACATGTAAAACCATGAAGGAGGAGGAAAGAGGAGGGAGGGAGTGGTGATCAAAACAAGGCCCAACCTTGGAAGAGTTATGTTAGGAGCGAGAGCTGGAGATAGTGCAAGGTCTAAAATGATCTGAGGCCTGGGCAAAGCCAAGGCTAACAAGGATTGTTGAGATTGTTTGGAGCCAGAATAAAAAAAAACACAACACAATGGCTCCACCATATAACTTTTAGATATTTTTTGAGCCAGAGAA
>NW_005256220.1:0-288 GCF_000412655.1 Myotis brandtii | reverse complement strand
AGCATTGTTGTATAAATTAGACAAAGTCACTGAATTAGAGGATATAAAACCATTTACTTTCTGGAGGTTAAACATGATTATACACTCTCCATTGACATTTACATCAAGCACTGAATATAGCCTTCTTTGATGTTGGTTTCCACTTTAACCTAGGCCACAATTAACCTTATATTACTTAAATCCCATGAAATGAATGAAAATATTAAATGTCTGTGAAGTGAGTTCTAAGTCACAGGACTTGAGCATATCTAGGACAAACCTGACTTACCAGTCACACAGGAAATGCCA
>NW_005256219.1:0-288 GCF_000412655.1 Myotis brandtii | reverse complement strand
GCCTAGAAGAAAACATAGGCAGTATGCTGTTTGAACACTTTAAAATGTATATAAGTGTCTTATCAATATGTTATTACAATTGCAAGTAGTATAATATTGTATGTCAACTATAAATGAAAACTGAATTTTTAAAAATTTATAGTACATTGCCTTAATAGAATGAAAGAGAAAAATTGCATGATCATAAGAATAGAAGCAAATAAAGCATTTCACATATTACAATATTCTTTCATGTCAAAAATTCTTAACAAATCAGGTATAGAAGGAGCACACTGCACCATAATAAAC
>NW_005256218.1:0-288 GCF_000412655.1 Myotis brandtii | reverse complement strand
TATTATAGTCCCATAACTTACTTATTTTATAAATAAGTTTGTACATTTTGACCACCTTTACCCATTTCACCCACCCTCCACACCCATCTATGAGCTTGCTTTTTGGTTTGTTTGTTTTAGATTTCCCATATAAGTGAGATCATGTCTGTCTTATTTCACTTCACTTAGCATAGCGCCCTCAAGGTCCATCTGCGTTGTCTCAAATGGGAAGATTTTCTTCTTTTCTGTAGCTGAATAATATTCCATTATTCCATATATACACACACCTTTTTTATCCATTCATCCTTC
>NW_005256217.1:0-288 GCF_000412655.1 Myotis brandtii | reverse complement strand
GAAGGGGGGCAGCCTGGAAAGGCAACCTGGGGGCGCCCTGGGCCTGGGGTCCCCAGCTGAGCAAAGGCCTGGAGCCCCCTGCAGACCCCTCCAATCCTGGGGCTCCTCGCTGGGGCGGGAGGCAGAGCACTCGGATGGGACGTGGCCTGCGTGCAAGTCAGAGTCGCTTAAAGAAATGAAGGACGTGGCCCGGCCGGGGCTCAGTGGCTGAGGGTCGACCCAGGGACCCGAGTGGCAGGTTTGGTTGCCGGTCGGGTTGCGGGCTCCATCCCCAGTGTGGGGCGTGCA
>NW_005256216.1:0-288 GCF_000412655.1 Myotis brandtii | reverse complement strand
ACTGAGTCAAACCAGCTAGGGCAGCTCTTTACATAATATTGATCTTACCAGTCAGTCTCTGCAGTCATCTAAAGATGTCTTGGTTCAAGTTTGAAGATAGTGGAGGCAGTGAGGAGGGCTGATATTGGAACTTCTCACAATGACAATTTACATTTAAATTCAATTGTGCAGTAACACTTTTCAAACATTTGAATTTTCTTATTCAATTTCAGTTTTATGTTGCTTGTTATAAAAAAATATATACTTATTTGTATTGAAAATGTATGCAAATGTGAACTTAACATAATA
>NW_005256215.1:0-288 GCF_000412655.1 Myotis brandtii | reverse complement strand
GATGAGCTGGAGGCTGTGATATAAATCGCAGGTGGGCAGGGATCCCAGAGGCACCCATGTGTCCGTTTCCTCCGGGCCACCCTCGCTGAGGGCTTCGTCTGGCATTTACAGAAGGCTCAGGGTTAGGTTAGGTTAACTTCTCTGGGTATCTACCTACCTGACCTCTGCAGCTGCTCCCCTGCCCCACCTTCAAAGACAGAGAAGGGTTCCTGGGGCCCATGCGGCTCTCTGTTGCCCTTCCAGACCGCTACTCACCCCTCCTTTCTTCAAAAGCCTCCTCCTCGCAGG
>NW_005256214.1:0-288 GCF_000412655.1 Myotis brandtii | reverse complement strand
ACTCTATAAATGAATTTACATTCAAATACAGATATTAGTGGAAGTATATATACATAATTTTTAAGCTATCAGAGTTTTACTAAGTGTTTCTAATCCTGTCTTTACACTGATTGGTGATTTAACTAATGTACCTCATTTCATTGGGTCCTCGATTAACATAGTTTTATTTAACATCGTTTTGCTATAACATTGGTGAGGGGCCACGGGAACCTAACTTGTTCATATCACCTAGCCTGTGGTACATTGGGTTTTGTTATACACTGTTTTGCTTGAAGTAGCAAAACCTAT
>NW_005256213.1:0-288 GCF_000412655.1 Myotis brandtii | reverse complement strand
CTGTTTATAACTGCGACTTCCAAGTATTTTCAAACTCTTTCCTACATGGTTTACAACAAAGCTCTAAATCCCCTAGTTTTGAAACATATTCCTACATGTCCCATCTTTACCAGGTTTCTCAAGTGTTCTCCAACACTTTTCTAGAGAGATTATAGGAATGTGGCAGTGAGTTCCAATTGTTTTGAAACAGATACCTATGTATCTTCACAATTTCAGCTGTAATTTTCACGTTCTCCAACACTTTCCTAGAGAGTTTACACCTCTATTGCAGTGACTTCCAAGTGATTT
>NW_005256212.1:0-288 GCF_000412655.1 Myotis brandtii | reverse complement strand
CTGAAGGCTCTCGGACTGAGGCTTGACCCTAGGATCGCAAACTCTTAGAGCTGTAAGATTAATACGAAACCGCCTCCGAAGATAACAGCCGCCGTCATTGTAATTTTAACCATAATTAAACAGCACTGTTTGTCAATTAGATCCTTGTCCTTTAAACTATTAAGTGGCCCAATATATACAGTGAACATTACCGTATTCATCCTTACAATGAGGAAGGATTCTAGGGGACGCTGCTTGTGTTGATCTGCAAGCATTTCTGAGTTCAAACTCTTAAGAAGTTGCTTAAAC
>NW_005256211.1:0-288 GCF_000412655.1 Myotis brandtii | reverse complement strand
GGGACAAGGAAACGGTCTTTGCCCTTCACCAAGACTCGCAGGGCAGGGAATCCTGCAAACACACAGGAATTCAGATGCTCAGTGGCTAAAAGAAATGACCAATGTCAGCCGCAGGTAATAGAAAACCCAGTTACTTTCCTTACACAATAAGCAGCTCAGATGTAGGCAGTTCAAGGCTGGGGAAGCGATTCAACAATGTCACCGCTGGCATTCTGTCTGGGTAGCATGTTGGCTAATTGCCTAACGCAGTAGTCGGCCAACTCATTAGTCAACAGAGCCAAATATCAA
>NW_005256210.1:0-288 GCF_000412655.1 Myotis brandtii | reverse complement strand
GAGTCTCTCAGACTCAGCTTCTCCCTTCCCCATTCTCTCTAGGAACATTCTCAGTGTAATCTTTCTTCCTCACAGATATGACCTTCACTCACTAATACCCTTAGTGACTCCCCATTGTCCACAGGATGAAGCCTGACTATAAGGCCTCATTTCACTTTCTGAGTCTTTAGAATGACACCGACAATGTGACTGCCTCACACTGCTATTCAAGCATTCCATGATTTGACCCAGGTGACCTTGTTAATACCCTATTTATCCTTACACACACACACACACACACACACACAC
>NW_005256209.1:0-288 GCF_000412655.1 Myotis brandtii | reverse complement strand
GAAAACACAATTATCCCTTGCTTTACTATCAACAATTGGTATTATTATTCTTTTCATTTTCCCCAGTTTATTCCTGTAATTTGATATTTTATTATCTTAATTTTCATTTTCCCCATCAGTAAGTAATTTTAACATTTTTTTTCCATGTCTATTTAGCTGTTTGGATTTGTGTTGGGTGAATTGCCTATTTATAATTGTGTATTTTTCTATTGAGTGGGTTGTATGCTAGACCCATACTTCTTGTTAATGTTCATGAGCTCTGCGTATACTGTAAATATACATTTATCC
>NW_005256208.1:0-288 GCF_000412655.1 Myotis brandtii | reverse complement strand
ATTTGCAGAAAATAACATTTCTGACTTTAATCTCAGGGGCACAGTCATCTCTCAGTGAGGTTCTCACGTGGCTAAATGACTAAGGAGTCAACTGCTCTTGAGAAACAGTGAACCACGGAAAGTTGGTTTGTGGTGAGAGCAGTTAATTGCAAGGCTGTGGTTATTGACTAATCAAAATGAGTTCTCAGCCTTAACTCATTCCCCCAAGCATTTCCCTTCCTTTTTCTATGACAGACTATTTTATTTTTATTCAATTTAAGGCAATGAAAGGACTGTCAAGGTTATACT
>NW_005256207.1:0-288 GCF_000412655.1 Myotis brandtii | reverse complement strand
AGGTCATGAGCTTGGGGAAGCTGGATTTGACTTACATTGCTTGTAAGGTTTGTGTCCTGTCTGGCTATGTTATTGAGGTTTTAGTGAACATTGATCATATCCTAGAATTTATGTAAATTCTCCACACTTTTTTTTTTTTTTTTTGAGCAGCAACCCTTCGGGTGGGTGGGAAATTGTGGTGGCATTTCTTCTCTTTTGGTTTTCGCTCACATCTTTTGATGAGGCCCTTATCCTTTCGCTATCTGAGTTGACTAATCGCCACTAAAGACAGCAGAGCCGCAGAGCGCG
>NW_005256206.1:0-288 GCF_000412655.1 Myotis brandtii | reverse complement strand
CTGAGAAACTGTCAGAGCCCAGAGGGACCAAAGGAGATGTGAGGGTGAAAAGTAATGTGGGATCTAAGAAAACCTGACTGATGTATGGACTTTAGTTAGTAATAATGCATTAATACTGGTTCATCAACTGTAACAAATGTACTGCACAAATGCAAGATATTAATAATAGGAGAAGCTATATAGAAAGTCTTTGTATTATCTTCCAAATTTCTCTGTAAATCTGAACCGGTTTAAAAAGTGAAGTTTATTTGCCCTGGCCAGTGTTGCCCAGTGGCTAGAGTGTTGGCC
>NW_005256205.1:0-288 GCF_000412655.1 Myotis brandtii | reverse complement strand
GCCCTAACTGATGTTCATTTTGTAGGTCAGCTACTTTTCTTGAAAGCAATATGGCCAAGAGAAGGAAGAGAGGCTCTTAGATTTGAGCTCTGGAGAGGAGTTCAGATTGCACAAGTGGGCTAGCACTTCTAAATGTCCTGGGATGCCAGGCCCCATCCCACCCTCCATGTGCCATGCAGTTGTGCAGCACAAATCCTGCCTCACTGTGTGTGGGGAGGGGTGACCCAGTGGGAATAGTTGTCTTTTCTGCAGGGGAAAGCACCTCTTGGTCCTTGGTGATTCTGGTAA
>NW_005256204.1:0-288 GCF_000412655.1 Myotis brandtii | reverse complement strand
TCGGAGGAAAGGGACTAATTTATGTTGGTCAGAACTGGAAGTCACCAACAGTATCTTTTGAAGATACTAAGTTTTTAAATCATATGAGATCTAAGCCATAGACCTGGGATGTGACTGCCTGCGATGGCCCACCCAAGTAGGAATTTGTGATCAGACCATCCTGTGGTTACTTTTGGTCACTGGGAATGTCAGGTTAATTCCATAGACCCTTTTCTGTTCACAATAATATTCCCATTAAGTAAAAAGTTAGCTGTTGATTTTTCATAAATACTCTACATCATGTTTAGG
>NW_005256203.1:0-288 GCF_000412655.1 Myotis brandtii | reverse complement strand
TTCTTCTTTTAAAAATTTATAGGATTACCTTGAACTCACCTTGATAATCCAAAATGATCTCTCCATTTTAAAGTCCTTAGACTTAATCACATCTGTAAAGTTCCATTTGTCACATAAGATAATATATTCATGGCATCAACTTACTTTTGTCTGCCTCTCATTTTCAGTCCCTCTTGAAATCAGTTTTCTGAAACTGAATAAGGGGATTAGAGCACTTTCCCAAGTATAACATATGATGTCCCAACATTCAAATAGTCAATGATATACCCTGACTCTGTTTTTAGAGAC
>NW_005256202.1:0-288 GCF_000412655.1 Myotis brandtii | reverse complement strand
TTGACTCCTTCAAAAGCTGATGTGAGCTGACATGCCTGCTACCCATTTTAGACAGGGACCCTGCCATCCTGACTTCAACTCCTGCCCCAACCCTTGTGGGTGATACAGCAGCAAACACAATGACCACAGCACAGCTTAGACACGTGTATTTAAAGGAAAAGTATAACTGTCCGACCTCAGCCGGGGAAGGAGGGTGAGGACACACACAGAGACTTGCCTAGGGTCTGTCACAAATGTGAGTGGGGATGGCTGTGTTTTTTCTCTTCAGCCCAACATTCTGGCCTGTTT
>NW_005256201.1:0-288 GCF_000412655.1 Myotis brandtii | reverse complement strand
AAGGCCAACACTCTAACCACTGAGCAAAATTAGCCAGGGATGGAGGGTTTTGACTCCTGCTTGAGGATAGCAGAGAGGGCCATGAAAGCTTGTCAAAATTTCATCAGTTTGCAGTCATTCTAACCTTGGAAGACAGTAAGTATAGAGGCAAATTAGTCAACTGGAAGAAACAATTGTTTCCTAGTACACGTACTTAATCATGAGCTGTCATTTGGGCCTCTCATTAGAACCCAGAAAGGTTATTTGGTGACAATAATTGGGGAATATTTTTTAAAGGAATCAAGCAAC
>NW_005256200.1:0-288 GCF_000412655.1 Myotis brandtii | reverse complement strand
CCAGCTGTAATTCTTTCCTTAGAAGTCTATTTAAAACTAAAACTTTCTGTTTTATGGCTGCTTTTGATTTTCAGCTTTTCTTTATTGTTTTTTAGTTATAAGTATTCTATAATCTCACTCATGATTTTCTTTGAACTCAGGGTTTATGTAGAATATACTTCACTTCAGCTTCAGTTATACCTTCTTAACTGCCCAGATATTTGGCTACTTTAAAGCTATCCTTGATTATTAACTACTTACCTTAGTGCATTATGCATTATGGTTCATGAACATATCAATGGAGAACAA
>NW_005256199.1:0-288 GCF_000412655.1 Myotis brandtii | reverse complement strand
GTCTAACAATAGTCCTACACTCAAAAATACCTAAAATGTAGCATCATGCAACAAATTCTCTCCATAAGATGAGAGATTTTTCTTACTGTTTGTTTATATATTCCCTTCTTCCACTGAGCATTTGAAGTGGCCTCCCCCACCTATTAAGAGACTTTTATCCAAACTAAGTAACTACAATCAAAAATTAAAATTGTAAACATTTGTTGAGAGTGCTGTGTTAGGCATTGTACTCTCTGCTTTCCATATAATACCTCATTTTAACTCTCATACTAATTCTATAATCTAGAT
>NW_005256198.1:0-288 GCF_000412655.1 Myotis brandtii | reverse complement strand
TCTCTTCTGCTTGTGTAACCAGGGATACATCTAAAACATACCCCTCAACCTTAGCAAGGCAACCTGAGATCAGTGTGTCTTTATCTAAGTCTTTCTGGAATCTGTCCCTCTCTCCCCACCCAAATACTCCTACCCTTGGACAGACATTTTGAGTCTATTTCCTAGACTATTCTGGCTCTCCTGCCTTTGATGTCTCCTTAACATCCCTCATTCAGATTGTTGCCAGAAATTTTTCACTGAATCACTGTCAATTTTTTTTAAAAAAAGGAAATTACCAAAAGGAAACCA
>NW_005256197.1:0-288 GCF_000412655.1 Myotis brandtii | reverse complement strand
ATGGTTGGCATTTCCAATGAGGTGTCCCCAACAGGCTCCAGGATATTCCTGGGGTGCATCTGCCCAGGTGCTGAGGTTGCTAAGGACAAGCCAGGTCCAGATGGGCACACAGTCGGCAGGGACCCTGAGTGCTTTCTCCCCTGGGGAAGCTGGGTCCAGGGGTGACGGAAAAGTCAAACTCGTGCACTGGTCCACTCCCTGTACCCTCTGGACACCCCAGCCTCATGGTCCCTCCCAAGGACACACCAGGCCGAGCAGAAGGACTGCTGCGCTCAGAGTCCTCACAGA
>NW_005256196.1:0-288 GCF_000412655.1 Myotis brandtii | reverse complement strand
TTGTGAATTCTCACATATTTATGAATTTAGCAATTTAGTGCATTTAAACCAATAAATCATCAGAAGTTACATGCAATCAATCGTTCAATGAAAGATTCTGCTTAGACAAAGAAAGAATATGCATTTTTATTTTCTAAATGAGGAGTTTCTCTTCTGTTTGGAGTGATTCTAAACTGTTCCTTGCTTACAAACTAGAAAAGAATAAATTTTGAGCTCTGAATGGGACATTACTTTGAAATATCCCCAGAGACAGCACTAGGCAAACTCCTGTAATAAAATGCAGCCATC
>NW_005256195.1:0-288 GCF_000412655.1 Myotis brandtii | reverse complement strand
CACTGCTCTAGAGGAACATGCCTCCACCCGGGATCTTGCCTAACCCAGGAAGACAGGTGTGCGCACACATTGTCATTTGCACGTAGAGACTGGCAGAGAACCCAGAAGAAAGAACCCTGACCTTTCGTGGAGAAAGGGTTACCTGGATCTCCCCTGGGACCCTCAAAGATCTCCTGGAGCTGAAAGTGAAGCACCCAGAAGCGCCTCTCGTCCTGGGCAACACCTCACTGGGTGAGCAAGCGCCATGGTTCTCATGCCGCCATTAATGCCAAGCTGCACTTACACCCC
>NW_005256194.1:0-288 GCF_000412655.1 Myotis brandtii | reverse complement strand
TTATATTTTAAACTTAGAGTTTTTATTAACTGAATTCCTTTAAACTGGCTGCTATCATTGATAATTTTTCACTCAATACATACAAGAAATGTGAACCTTAGATAAATATGTACTTAATTTTTGTATTAGAAAATATACATCATCCCTGTCTATTTTCTTTTTTTTTCCCCGTCTATTTTCTTAAGAATGGCTGCAAATTGTTGCCTGCCATGTCATAAGGAGTGGTGATAAGGGGTGTTGAAAGTACCTTGGAAATTTTGGTTGAAAAACTAACACTTCTAGGCAGGT
>NW_005256193.1:0-288 GCF_000412655.1 Myotis brandtii | reverse complement strand
TGCTATATGGATGCTTACCCTCAGATACCCACTTGTCTTTATCACTTCCTTCAAACCTTTGCACAAGCATCCCATTAGCAGCCAGGTCATCCCTGACCACACTATTTGAATCCTCACCTCTTGGCACATCCCTTTCCTTTGCTTTATTGCTCCTGATTGCCTCCTTAGCATCTGTATATCTTTTTTGCATATATATTTGCTTATTGTTTATTCCCAATTAGAAGATAAGCACCAGCAAGCCATTTTTCTGTGCTAGGCTTGGCACACAGTAAGTTTTCAATTAATATT
>NW_005256192.1:0-288 GCF_000412655.1 Myotis brandtii | reverse complement strand
TCCTGTCTCCTCCCCGCCTTGCTCCAGGCCTGCTGGCCTTTGCTCCACGCTCTGCCGCCTGGGGACCTGGGGGCTTACTCTTCTCTCTGTCTGGAATGCTCTCCCCTGGCTTTTGCTGAGTTGGCTCCTTCTCATGCCTCAAGTCTTAAATGCTTAAATGTCACCTTAAATGTCAGAGAGACCTTTTCTTGAACATTCCATCTGAAGTGAGTCTTCCTTGTTTCTCTCTGTCCCTGCACTCAGTTAAATTCCTTTATTGTACATATCACAACCGACAGTTCCTTTGAT
>NW_005256191.1:0-288 GCF_000412655.1 Myotis brandtii | reverse complement strand
TTGGGGACTTCTCACACAGGGCTGGTGTCAGTGAGAATTTGCACGGTGCTCTTGAGTCATACTGACAATATCTAGTCAGGTGGGAGCTGTCTATCCCAGGTCAATTGTTGCACAGAGATATGTAGTAAGTGGGGATTATTTTGCAGCAAGCATGTATGTGAGACAGCTCAAATGTTTGTTAATAAAGTGGCTCATTTTTTTGAGCATTTTCCCATTCACCAAAAGGTCAAAGGTTCAATTCCCAGTCAGGGCACATACCTGGGTTCAATCTCTGGTTGGGGCATGTTC
>NW_005256190.1:0-288 GCF_000412655.1 Myotis brandtii | reverse complement strand
CTCATTATACACTCATTGTAATACATTAGCATACTAAATGACACACCCTGAGCCGCCTAATGAGAAACAGAAAGCCCATATAAGAACACAAAATGGCCAATGGAGCTCTTCCCAGAAGTCTCTGCCTTTCCCCTCCTCCCCCGAAAGATCCTGAATATTCCTCTCCCTTATTGAATGCCTTACTCCTCCATTAAAAGAGCCTCAATAAAAGAAGCAAATCTTGCCCAGCTGGTGTGGCACAATGGCTGAGCATCAGCCCATGAACCAGGAGGTCACAGTTCCATTCCC
>NW_005256189.1:0-288 GCF_000412655.1 Myotis brandtii | reverse complement strand
TCTTGTAAATGTACAAATGTATTACTCTGACCTCTTCAGTAATGAAAAACCAATGTCATTATTAACATTTCCGAATCTTAAGAGAAAACAGAATTATTGACCCAATCTTTTTTCCCCTGAAATTGAAGTGCAATTTGCATAGGGTAAAATCCACCTTTTTAATGTACTATTATTGGTGGGATGTCCTCCGTGTCCCCACTTGTCACTGGTGGAAGTGGCCTTTTGGGGGTGCTGTGGAATTTCCTGGGGCACCCACAGGAGGATGAGGTATTGTGGAAAGCTTTATTG
>NW_005256188.1:0-288 GCF_000412655.1 Myotis brandtii | reverse complement strand
CTAATCCAAGGCTAGTTGTGCCCCAGAGATTAGCAAACTAGATTTGGGGTGGCTGCTCCGCAAATTCCTCTGATGGCCACCTGAGGAGCATCTTCTGGAATAGGAAGGCTCAATTTGCTCCACCATACTGATCGTATTCTCACCTGTGGCTACATAGAGGCCAAACATAGTTGCCTTTACTTGGCATCTTACATACATTTATCCTCACTGGTCCAGGAAGGGGTGTGATTTAGAATGCGAGGTTGGGATATTATTATTTTTATTATTGTTATTATTATTATTATTATT
>NW_005256187.1:0-288 GCF_000412655.1 Myotis brandtii | reverse complement strand
AAGCTCTTTCCCCAGATACCTCGACAGATGGCCTCTCACTTCTTTCTAGACAACGGTCATGCTGTATGACACAGTAACCCTCCCCCTCCCCCAGCACCCAGATCCCCCTTAGCCTCTTTCATTTCTCTTCGTGCTATTAACCCCGTCTGACAGATCAACTTGTTTTTTGTTATCTATCTTCACCCACCAGATGTAAGCTCCATGGGAGCAGGAAAGATGTCCGTTCTGTTCACTGCTGGCTTCCTAGCTCTCAGAAGAGTACCCCGGATGCTCACAGTGTGGTTCTGA
>NW_005256186.1:0-288 GCF_000412655.1 Myotis brandtii | reverse complement strand
AGAAGAACACAAGACCCATACATATGCTGCCTACAAGAGACCAACCTAGATCGAAAGACACACACAGATTTAAAGTAAAGGGATGAAAAAGATATTTCAGGCAAATGGAAATTGAAAAGGGGGTAGCAATACTTGGACAAAATAGGCAAGGAAGGACATTGCCAAGATACAGAAGCAACCTAAGTGATAGACAATTGAATAAAGATGTGGAACACAGCCCTGGCCAGTGTGGCACAGTTGGTTGACTGTAATCCCATGCACTGAGAAGTCCCCGGGTTGATTCCTGGT
>NW_005256185.1:0-288 GCF_000412655.1 Myotis brandtii | reverse complement strand
GGCCCCGTTTAAAAAGTTTGAGGACCCCTGGTTTAAAAACTCCCTTTCTTGATCTCAAGTAATGGCTATACAGGGGTGTTTATGTTAACAATTGAAGCTGCACACTTAAATACTAATAATTTATATACTTTTCTGCCTATTAGCACAGACACTCCCAACTGACAATGTTCAACTTTTGATTTTTCAACTAAATAATGGTGCAGAGGTGATTCCCATTCAGTAGAAAGGCTAGCAAGATGTAGTACAATACTCTCTCATGATGCTGGGCAGTGTCAGTGGGCCACAGCT
>NW_005256184.1:0-288 GCF_000412655.1 Myotis brandtii | reverse complement strand
CAGTGAAACTGCCTGCCATTCCTCCACCATCACTCCTTCCTCAGGGTAACTCATGGTGGGGGGCACCACGGCGCTCCATTAACAGTGGAATGAGATGGTTTCCATTGTGTGAGGGGACTTTGGCAGGATGAAGAGAGAAAGCAGGAAGGGTCAGTAGTGAGAGAAGCAGGAGAATGACTGGAGGACTTGGTGTGAGAACAGTGAACTCCGAGTGGGGGAAGTGTTGGACTTTGGAATAAAGGGGGAGGGTAGAACAAAAAGGGATGCTTCTTCATTTAATAAGGGAGC
>NW_005256183.1:0-288 GCF_000412655.1 Myotis brandtii | reverse complement strand
CATCTGACCAAACCTAGGTAAGTCCAGACCAAATTTTTAGTCCAACTGTAGATTTGAGGCACTAAGCTTTGGGATGATTTACTGACCATAATTATAGCAGTAGGTCATTGATTCAATCATTTTTTAGTTTAATTTTGAACTTGTGTTTAAAACATATCGCTGAATTGAACTGTACCTAATTTTAAAACTTTAAATTTCAGTTTTTTAATTTTTTCACATTCTTCCAACTAAAAATATTCATTAATCTTCAGGAATATGTGGTGTCATCACCAGATACATGTTTAATCA
>NW_005256182.1:0-288 GCF_000412655.1 Myotis brandtii | reverse complement strand
CTGTAAAAAAATCAATAAAATATATTTTTAAAAAGCCAATGTGGAAGCATTTATGAATGAGAAACAAATGCAAGAGAAAGACAGATACGCACAAATGTAATTGCAAAGGCAGCAAAAATCTCAGGAAGGAGGAATAAGAAATTGATAACACTGGGTCCTTTGGGGAGGGAACCAGAATGTGGGAAGGGAGGTGAAAATGGGGGTGGAGGGGAGATACCGCCAACATTTCTTGCACCATGTACACATATCAATTACCCAGAAATAAATACAATACACACTTTCTTTTTT
>NW_005256181.1:0-288 GCF_000412655.1 Myotis brandtii | reverse complement strand
ACAGTATGATACATTAAACTCAAGCCATCATATTCTTAAAATATCTCTATATAGTTAATTTTACCTAACTTCTTTTAAAGATTTACCAGCATAAGAACTACATACTTCACATATGTATTTACTTACTACTAGATTTGTAGATGTTACTGGTTTTAATCAATGGAGAAAAATTTTGCCCATAAGAAGACAAATGAAACTGAAAAGTTTTGCTACAGCTGAATTTTGTTCAAGTATAGGTGTAGTGTAAAAATGCTAGGATAGCCGAAACCGGTTTGGCTCAGTGGATAG
>NW_005256180.1:0-288 GCF_000412655.1 Myotis brandtii | reverse complement strand
GAGAGGAATTTGCAGATGGCAGGGAATATTAGAATAGGAAGAGAGAAGGAAGTGTGGCTCAAAATTATAAATGCAATCTATATTTCTATTTTATATTTGTGTGTGGGTAAATATAAATAGAGCATCCCCACCGGTGTATTGTATCACATGCTCATCAGCTAGCTATGATCTATCACCAATCAAGTGAGGAAAATATCACTTTACTTGTTCTTCCACAGCAAAGAAATCTTGGTTAGGGACTTTATTAGAATTCAAACCAAACTGTAATTTGCCTTGAGGATGAAATAG
>NW_005256179.1:0-288 GCF_000412655.1 Myotis brandtii | reverse complement strand
AGAAGTCCAGGTGGTCCCTGGGGCTTGTGACTGGCATCTAAAGTGGAGTCAGTCTTGTGTAACTGGACCCAAACCTGTACAGTTGTGCTAACTCCAGGTACTTAGTGTTGGGATTGAATTGAATGGTTAGACACCCAGCTGGTGTCCAGAGGATTGGAGAATTTGTTGTTATTGGGAAAACACCACATATTTGGTGTCAGAAGTGCTGGTAGTAAAACACTATGGTGGTTTCATATAAATAGTATGTGTATTTTTATTTTATAGAATTTTTATGAAATGAAAAAATGG
>NW_005256178.1:0-288 GCF_000412655.1 Myotis brandtii | reverse complement strand
CCTCTCCCTTCCTCTCTCTGTCTAAAAATCAATAAAATTGTTTATAAATGATTTTTAAAAATTTAAATCATGTAATGTGATATAAAGCATAATTATATATACCATGATTTTAATTATATCATACATATTTGTAAGTTTATTTATTTTAGCAAGAGGCATATTTGTACGTTTAGGAAAAAGTATGTAACTCAAAAATTTATGTTGAGGTGATTAGATTATAAATACTTTTTCTTTTTTAAAATTCCTATTATTGCCCTGGCCAGGTTGCTCAGTTGGTTGGAGTGTTGT
>NW_005256177.1:0-288 GCF_000412655.1 Myotis brandtii | reverse complement strand
TGTTTAGTCAGTATATCTTTGAGTTCAATAAGCTTCCTATTGATTCATGAAATGTATGCCTTTCTGGTCATCCTGCATCTCACACTCTGTGATCAAGTTAGGTGCACATCATTCTGTGAAAAGTTTCTCCAGCTTCTACAAACGCATGCCATGATCGCTCCTCAGTGTTCATGACAGTTGGGCCACATGCATGCTGACAATAAGCTATTGAAAAACCTCATTTAGAATTTCTATTCATTATTTTCATGTTCTTTTCCTCTTATTAAGTAGATTTATAATTGCAAGCCT
>NW_005256176.1:0-288 GCF_000412655.1 Myotis brandtii | reverse complement strand
CAGAACGTCCTCTTCTAGTTAACTTTGCATTCCACTTGTCCATCTACATGTGTGGGGGGTGGGTTCGTGTGCCATGTGTGTGTGGGAGAGTGTCGGACGCCCCCCACCCCTCCACAGTGCTGCTGCACACGCTGCGCCCTCATCCTCGGGCGCAGGTGGTCCGTCCTCCTGCCTCGCCGCCTTTGGGAAGCGGTGCGCCAGGCCGGGGTTGGTGCCGTGCCGCCCCCTCTCCTCTTCCCTCCCTGCCGAACCCTCCTCCAGTCACGCCTTCTTCACTACCTGCTGACC
>NW_005256175.1:0-288 GCF_000412655.1 Myotis brandtii | reverse complement strand
TTAGCTGATTCTGGAAGACTGATCTTCAGTAAGTAAGTAAAATCTTCCAGCTCAGGGAGAAGCTTGAACTAAAGTTTCCAGGTCATAAAAATCATTCATGCCATTCAACAAATCTTTACTGAGAGTTTGCTTACTGTGTGCCAGATGCTATACTAGATACTAGAAATGCAGAGATAAATAAAACTCTGAATCTTCTGCAATAAGGAAAGGTACAAAAAAGTGATGTGGGTTATTATCCTACTAGTGGCCTGGTGCACGAATTCATGCACATCGAAAGGAAATTAATTA
>NW_005256174.1:0-288 GCF_000412655.1 Myotis brandtii | reverse complement strand
AAAAACTGTCTTGGACAAAGTGGCAATTAAGGACCTCGTGTTCTAGGTCCTAGAGCTGTGGGTCTATAAACCCTGGCTGTGCATCAGAATGACCTCGGAGCTTTGAACAACACTAAAGCCCAGCCCCCTCCCCTGGGAATTCTAACGTGTAGCCAAAGATGAGACCACTGCCCAGAGCATGCATGAGGCTATAGAAAAACCAAAAGCAGCTGTTACCAATCACTGACCACAGCCACAGTTAGTGGATGCCCTTACTATACAGTGGGGCCTTGACTTACGAGTTTAATT
>NW_005256173.1:0-288 GCF_000412655.1 Myotis brandtii | reverse complement strand
GTGGCCACAGAAAGCAGCCACAGGGATGGGGGATCCACTAAACTTGCTTTCCTCGACAGGAGGGAGGCCGTGGTTTGTAGCAGAGTGCCTGGGGATCTGAACTTCTGTGAGGAGAGCAACATGCTTCTGGCTTTCTTATCATGAGATTCCTACAACTAGCCACGTGTCTCTTTCCCTTTGGCCGCCAGAAAGCTCAAAAACAAATTAGAGGCTCAATGATATGAACTGACTTTATATTCCACACTTCGATGTTTCTTTTTTTAAAATATATTTTTATTTCAGAGAGGA
>NW_005256172.1:0-288 GCF_000412655.1 Myotis brandtii | reverse complement strand
CCCCCTCTCCCCGAGGTCCCTCAGGTGCCTCCTCAAGCTTTTCCAGACTCAGAGAGAGGCCAAGCTCCTCTAGAAATGGACCCAGGGGTTGCCACCTGCACAGTCACCCATGGTGCACATATGTCCCACCAACTCTGGGTTCCTGTCTCTCCCCTCAATGGAAGGGCAGCCGAGGAAAGGTTTGTGCTGGAGAAGACGAGTCAGGAACCTCTGGGGGGATGACTCATTCTGGTTTATGAAGGCAAAAAATGGATCCAGAACATGCCAGAATAGACAGGCTCTGCCCAC
>NW_005256171.1:0-288 GCF_000412655.1 Myotis brandtii | reverse complement strand
CCCCACTACAATAATTTAATTCCTTAATTCTTCTAGTAATTATGCCTACAGTAGTAGGTGCTAAGAGATGTGTAAGCAAAATGAATAACATATCTTCCAAGAAGAATCAGTTTAGTTGGGGACATAAGATAGATTAATAAGCCATAGATATGATATAATACAACAGACTAGTTGTATGTTCAATGAACTCAGCTTCCAAGAATTTACTAGTATTTCAGTTGATTGAAATTCACCTTTCTGAGATCCATATTCTTTATTATTATTACTAGAGGCCCGGTGCACGAAATT
>NW_005256170.1:0-288 GCF_000412655.1 Myotis brandtii | reverse complement strand
GCTTCTTACACTTAACTTAGTTCTCAGTGTAGCACTCGACGTTCTGTCCATTTCAATAACGTCCATTGTCGTATACATGTTTATAATTCTCAACGCTGTATTTCCAAAGGAGATTGATTGATTTTGTCTTTTGGTTACCTTCAAAACATATCTACTTTATTCTTCCATAGCCACCTCATACTAACATGATTACAACAGATATCATCCTTTATTTGATTAACATCAATTGTCAGCCGTTAAGTCAGTAAAGACAGTATGGCCAGCATGAGTATTGAATGCTTACACTTT
>NW_005256169.1:0-288 GCF_000412655.1 Myotis brandtii | reverse complement strand
TTTTCTGTCAATCATCACTGAATGCAAATGAAAGTCTTTACCCAGAAAATCCCTCATTTAAATCATATAACCCAGGGGTTGGGGGTCACTGTCTCTCGAAACTGGCCTGCTCCTCGCTTGGAGTATATCTTCAATAAATCCCACTTTGCTTTACTTTCTTTTTGTTGAACTTAAAATCTTTTCTGCATCGACAAGAAGAACCGAGGTCTCAGCCAGTAACCCCAATCCGTAACACCACTGCACTGTTTTAGGGTCGGATCATAGAATATTGACATGACATGATTGACT
>NW_005256168.1:0-288 GCF_000412655.1 Myotis brandtii | reverse complement strand
GGGCATTGCTCCCAGAGATGGGGTGGAAGCGGGGAGGCGGCCGGAGGAGGCCCATGCCAGGGAGGGTGGGGGTGAGAGCCCGAAGTGCCCCCCTCACCAGTCCTTTGCCACTCACCGCTTGCACTCTGAGTGCCCAGCGGCCCACGGAAGGAACACAGCGCAGCAGGAGGGAGGCTTCCACGCTCTCCTCCGGCACCATGACAGGGTGGAGCTTCCGCATTGCTCAGGAGACAGAGCAGAAGCGGGGAGGCGCCCGGAGAAGGCAGGACCAGCCCAAGGCGACTCAAG
>NW_005256167.1:0-288 GCF_000412655.1 Myotis brandtii | reverse complement strand
AAGCAAGAGAAAGGGAGGGGAGGAGGGGAAGAAAAGATGGGTAGCTTTAATCACACTTTGTGCAGTTTGGTCTGAGGGAAATAGTATACCATTTCAAGTCTTAGTCTGTGTATTCTAGTCAAACTTACCCTTCAGCTGATTGTTCTTTCTCTATTAACTGATTGAAGTAAGACCTATGGTTTTTCCATCTGTTCAATGAAAAGCTCCCAAAACACCCAGCACGTTCCACCACATTGGGCAACACAAGCTAACACAGTAGCTCCAACCCTGAAGGGCACTCAGGGTGCA
>NW_005256166.1:0-288 GCF_000412655.1 Myotis brandtii | reverse complement strand
TAAACATTTCAGCCATTTTGATGACAAAATCTTAGCACTGCTCAGCATTCATGATTAGTTAATTTAAAAAAAGCAATTTGAAGCATAAAGGATACAAAACAGGCTTGCTGCACTTTATAGTTAATTATTCAAGAAAATGTTTAAATTTGAATTACTATGTGATTACCAAATAAAAATTCACAAATCTGCCATCTAATTATGAGAGGGGCTATAAAATGAAGTCTCTACAAATTAATAAATTCTCAGAAAATTGCTGTCCCAATTTCCCACTTTGGCTTTCCAGAGAGC
>NW_005256165.1:0-288 GCF_000412655.1 Myotis brandtii | reverse complement strand
ATATTTGCAGGCGTAAGGTCAATGTTGGTGGGTCAGCTTTCTAGCTGTACTCAGAGTTATCAATGGTCAGACACCTTGTCTGCTGCCTCTGCACAGTGGCTCCCTTCTCTAGACTCCCACAGTACATTGTCCACATCTGTAGTGTGGCTTGAACTATGCTGTATTTAACTGCTATAAGGTAGCAGCCATATGTTACTTTTCCTTTGTGTTTCCAGTAATAAGGCATTGACTAGCACATAGAAAAGGGGGAAGGAGGAAGGACAACTGAAGGCCTGATCAGTTCTCCAA
>NW_005256164.1:0-288 GCF_000412655.1 Myotis brandtii | reverse complement strand
TCCTCCCTGGCTGCCTGCCACTTGGCACACTGCTACAGCCCTCAGGGGATGTCCAACTGCCAGTTTAGGTGAATTTCGTGCACCAGGCCTCTAGTGCTGTTATAAGAAACTCACTTCAAATTTAACAGTATAGAAACTTTGAAAACAAAATGAGGGGGAAAATATGTCATGCAAACATTAATAAAAGGAAAGCAGGTGTGGCTGTATTAATATCACATAAGGTAGACTTCAGAGCAAAGAAAATTATCATAAAGAGGAACATGGGATGAGGACAAAAGAGTAAATCTA
>NW_005256163.1:0-288 GCF_000412655.1 Myotis brandtii | reverse complement strand
GGTCCTGGTTTAAATGGTGAAATCCTGAACTTCTGTCCTGAGCTTGTTGCTGTTACTGTATTACACTTGGAATTCCTTGGAGAGTGATCAGAGTTCGGAGTATGTGGGAAGTGTTAGTGTCTCTGGAGCATGATGGTGGAACAGTACTAGTCTAGGATAACTGGTCATGGATCACAAGGCAACATACCCATGCCCTGGTGCAGTCTTCTCCACATGATTATGGCTGTCTCTCTGACTCACTTTTTAACAATAGGATGTTATGGGAGTGACACTGCATGACTTCTAGAG
>NW_005256162.1:0-288 GCF_000412655.1 Myotis brandtii | reverse complement strand
AGGCCGGCGCTCTATCCACTGAGCCAAACTGGTCAGGAATTGATCAATTACTTTTGATCAATCTCAGACTGCAGAATGTGGCTTACGTGGACAGCAACAATGAGCTCTTTATTACTGAATCCCAGAAGTAGGCATGTGGAGGCTGAAAGAACACAGCTTGCCCCTATAAAACTTTCAGCGCGAAGGAGCAGGTCAGAAGGTGTTTATAGGCAGACAAATCTCCTCTCTGCCCCCATCTGGCCCCCACCCCTCATACAGCAAGGCAAAAAGAGGTCCACCTACTTCCTC
>NW_005256161.1:0-288 GCF_000412655.1 Myotis brandtii | reverse complement strand
AAAAAAAAAAGCTGGGTTCCGACACACGAGTGGGTGGGGAGGCCCGTTCCCCTGACTGTTCATTCTTCCCGCAGGTTCTCCCAGGACAAACCTGTGGGCTCTTCACACACACGATCTTCTACAGGGAATACCCGGGGGCCCAAGGCTCGGGACGGAGCCTCCAGGGCAGGCAGCTCTTCTTCACCCTCGTCCTCAACCCAGTAAGTCCCTCGAGGTCCCCAGTAAATACTCAAAAGCAGAAGGGCAGATGCAAATTAACTCCACCCCAACACCAATCATCCTGACTTA
>NW_005256160.1:0-288 GCF_000412655.1 Myotis brandtii | reverse complement strand
CCTCCAGCAGGTGGGGTTCAGGGAGGGTTTTTGCAGGTCTTTGCCCAGTTGTCAGACACCCAGCAGCCACCGAGCCTCAGCACAGCCATGGTGACTGTCTCCATCACTTTCTGAGCTGCTGATCTCGGGGGTCCTGGAGCTTTTCTCTTCTTTCTGCTCCTCCCACACCCAGGGAAGCCCAGGCCTGGGCCCCAGGCAGTAGGCACAGCCTGTGTCTGCCTGGCTCCTGCTAGTCAGAGCCTGGCTGCTGGTCCCAATTCCTCCCCCCCCCCCCCCCCCCCCCCCCCG
>NW_005256159.1:0-288 GCF_000412655.1 Myotis brandtii | reverse complement strand
TCTGGTTCTCTTAAAAGGTGCTTAGAAAATGATCTACAATTCACTAAGTGGCATACATAGAGTCCTGAAAAGGTATAGAGATACACTGCCACTAGCTAAGTACAGGTTAGTAGTAAAGTTTTAAAATGTAGCTACTTGCTAAAGATTAATTCACCAGCGATTATTTTAGCCTCATTAATCTGATGCTTGGATTCCAAAACCCAGTTGCGGTCCTTAAGTCACCTTCTCTTCAACTGTCTCCTGCACACTACTGTTCATTGCTGTGGGAAAGGGTCCTAATTAGCTTGG
>NW_005256158.1:0-288 GCF_000412655.1 Myotis brandtii | reverse complement strand
TGGTTTCCTTTGTCAAGAGATAGTGTAGGGAATTTGGAGATCTATAAACCTCCAGAAAGTTAAATTATCCCACATACCACACTGGGGTACTATCAGGAGACACATTTTCAACCTTCCTCGAAGAATACACAGTCCACGGAATCTGTGGGCAGCATGGTTATTTTACGTGGCGCACTATGTAATTTGCAGGAATTACTGTTACAACAGCAGAAAGCACCTGAAAAGTCCCTGACATTATTTTTCACTCAGTGCTATATCTATTTCTCTACATGATGATGACAGCGTGCC
>NW_005256157.1:0-288 GCF_000412655.1 Myotis brandtii | reverse complement strand
TAGAAGTGAAACAGGTGAGAAGAGAGGAAGGTGAGGGTGGAGTGCTGGCCTTACACCAGAGCGGGGCAGTAACTAGAGGAGGGTAGAATGTGGATTTAGTGACAGGTCACGAGATGGTCCTGGTTAGGCTGCTGACATCTAGTCAGAAGGGTGTGTGGCTGTCAGCTCAGATTGAAGGCGGGAGAGGAGGCTGGTAGAGGTTTGAAACAAAAGAATATGGTGTGACAGCCTCCTTTCTGAGAGTGGAAAAGTGATTTTTTTGAGAGAGAGAGAGAGAGAGAGAGAGAG
>NW_005256156.1:0-288 GCF_000412655.1 Myotis brandtii | reverse complement strand
AGGGATCTCAGCTTTCATACTTCTATGCTCAGGGTTAGCAAGGAAAAATCTTCCGGGTTACCATTCTGGGGCTGTTACCAAAAAATATTAGGTTAGATTGTCTATACAGAATCGGAATACTAGAGACTTTCTTGCAAGAAATTGGGGCCTCATTGAAATGAGTCTTCTTTTGACAATTTGGGGCTATGCCTGTGCATCAACACTTCTTTATATTTTTCAAAATTTCGTCAACAAACTCATCTAGAATGTAAAGCCCTGGTCTTCCCTTCTAATCATGGAAAAGCACTG
>NW_005256155.1:0-288 GCF_000412655.1 Myotis brandtii | reverse complement strand
TCAACTTTCCTACTCAAAAGGCACATTACATTGCTATTCAAGACATTAGAATAGCAGGACAGACACCCACGGGAAACGCCTCAAATGATTCCAAGGTTTCCATACTTAATCTTTAGTGATTTCACTGTAATTTACCTGGAACCATTTCTGGCTTTGTCATTTATTGTAGAGCAAAATAAACAAAATGAATAAGGACAAAATAAAATATGAGTTATTTTCCACCAAAATAAAGGATTGATTGAGTGAAAGAATAAATTATAAATATATTTAAATACAAGGTGCCCCCCC
>NW_005256154.1:0-288 GCF_000412655.1 Myotis brandtii | reverse complement strand
CCACCCAACACATTTTATTCATTGGAAATTATCGTCAGTCCCAGGTTTCATCAGCCTGACCCACAGAGTAAGTGGAAACAGGTGGATTTCCCTCCAACAGCTGTCAGTCCTGGAGAGTATGAATTATACTCCCCTCAGAGGACCCGTGGGCCTTGGTCTGCTGAGCAATGGTGCTCTGTTCCTCAGGGGAGTACCAGCCAGGACTGGAGTGGGACAACAGGCCCTGCCTTAGTCACTGTGGGGACAGTGACATGAGAACACGCATACCTGCATGCATGTGTGCAGCTC
>NW_005256153.1:0-288 GCF_000412655.1 Myotis brandtii | reverse complement strand
GGAGCCGAGTTGGTCCCGGAGGGACTCGGACTGACTTCCTCTCCCCGCAGCCGGCAGCGTGGGTGCCAGAGCCACCGGACGCGGGAGTGCGCGTCCCGCGTGGACACTGTGCATCGTGGAGAGGGCCCGCGCCTGGCCGGCTGTTCTCTCCGTGCGTGTTGGCTTCAGCGGCCCAGTCCGACGGTGAGGACACGGGCTGGGAAACGGGCCTGGGATGTACGTCTGATTCGCTGCGGCTGTCACTCCTGACACTCGTGTGGCATCTAAGATATAAATCTTACTTTTAAA
>NW_005256152.1:0-288 GCF_000412655.1 Myotis brandtii | reverse complement strand
AAAGCAAAGGTTGGTAAAACTAGTATCTTAAAAACGAAATGTTCTTTAACGTGAGTTTATTTCACTTTATGTCCATTCGGCTTTCACCTAGGATGCCAGGTTACTGAGCAGTTTGGGATCTGTTTGTCATACAGGCAACCTGAACTGTGTTCCGCACTCTGACCCCCATGTCAGTGAGTGTCACTAGCTACACCTACCTTCCATTTCCCACAGACCCCTCGGCCTGAGATACACTCTCACCCAAAGAAAGTCTGTGCACAAGCTCAGAGCATTGGTCTCTGGGAGCAG
>NW_005256151.1:0-288 GCF_000412655.1 Myotis brandtii | reverse complement strand
CCCCACAAGATGCTTAGTAATTACAAATGAATAAATAGTAATTTCACTGTGGAAAATCCTGGCATGCACCACTTTACCAAGTGGTCAAAGTTAACATCATCACTCCTGAGACACTGAAATTGTGTACCTCCATATGACCCCCTGAGAAGGACACAATGTCACTTCCATGGTGGGCCTGCATGAGTGCATGTCCTCCATCTAATTATGAAGAAGCATCAGACCAAAATTCAGGGTCACTCTACAGCTCTCTTCAAAACTGTCTGGGTGATGAGAGACGAAGCAAGACTG
>NW_005256150.1:0-288 GCF_000412655.1 Myotis brandtii | reverse complement strand
GCCTGTCCTCCTGATGTCTTTCCAATCTTTTCTGTTACGTTTGTCAGATCCTGCTGTGCTCGGGGTGGATGACCTACATGGCTTATGCATCCTCAAGATGAGCTTTGTGGAAGGCTGGGGATCAGATCACCGAATTCTGAGCATCAAGGAGACGCCTTGCTGGATTGAGATTCACTTACACCGGACCCTTCAGCTCCTAGATGAAGTACTTCAGGCCATACCTGCCCTCCGCTTAGAATGTTTACACTGAGATCTTTACTGTCGGAGCCCTTAACATTCATTGTCAGG
>NW_005256149.1:0-288 GCF_000412655.1 Myotis brandtii | reverse complement strand
GATTTAGTAATAAAATGGAGTTGAGAAAGGGAAAGTTCAGTGAATCTTACAAACATGAGTAAAAAGAAAGTTTCAAGCAAAGGTAGGATGGCTGGACCCTAGTTAAAGAAACCCTGCCTGCATAATAGTGGTCTCTGAACCGACTATGTAAAATTCATCAAAGGCAACAGGATTACATAATGGAAAGTTGAGGAATATTACAGTAGAGATTATGTGCATTTCATTTCAAGCGTACCTAGCTTTGTGATTATGTACAAGGTATGAAATTATTTGAATCAAAGTTTCTTC
>NW_005256148.1:0-288 GCF_000412655.1 Myotis brandtii | reverse complement strand
AAGAGGAAACAGAAAAAAAATATTTGAAGTACTAATAGCTGAGGATTTTCCAATATTAATGACAGACACAACCACAGATATAGGAAGCTTAGAAAACATTTAGCAGGATAAAAAACAATCTAGGCATATAATATTTAACCTGCAGAAGACCAAACATAAGAGAAAACATGGAAATTAGCCAAAATTTATAAAACACCTTACTGATAAAGGGGAAGAAAGATAAGAATTATAGCACACTACACTTTTAAAACTTCTAACAAGAAGAGGGTGAAATAATAATAAAAAAAA
>NW_005256147.1:0-288 GCF_000412655.1 Myotis brandtii | reverse complement strand
GCAGTTCTTACTACATGTCACTCTTGGTAAATATGAAAATATCCTACAATGTGGATGAGGTTAGCCCACCACAAGGAAGAAATCAACATGTAGTAAACCTGGTTTAGAAATCAACATTTAATTGACAAAATAGTGTACATAAGCCATGGCTAAGCCTTCCTCCAGGAGGCACAGCTTTGGAAATGATTGCCCTGCCCCCCTGCACTTGTCTCGAGTAAAAAATAAAATGGGCCGTAACTGGTTTGGCTCAATGAATAGAGCGTCAGCCTTCGGACTCAAGGGTCCCAG
>NW_005256146.1:0-288 GCF_000412655.1 Myotis brandtii | reverse complement strand
TCAGATTGAAGATTATTACCTTGACTTTGAAGTAATCTGGCCAAATTACTGAATTACCCTTTGTAAATGCTGTGGCCATCCTTTTGGTTTCACTGGACAACACATCCCACTTCTGACACAGAGATGCTCACAGTAGCCACACATGGACTGTGGAATAACGAGCTCTTTCTGATGATCCAAGGAAAATAAGAGTCAGTATCACAACCCATTGGCCGGCAGCCCCAAGTTCAACCAGCTGGTACTACATATGATCCAGCATGTAGCAGAAGGGAGCAGCATGTTCCTGGA
>NW_005256145.1:0-288 GCF_000412655.1 Myotis brandtii | reverse complement strand
AGAGACCCTCCCTGGCAAGTAATGCTTCACACCCAGGAGGGGCTGGCCCCTCAGGCCTGAAAAGAAAGACCCAAGGCCAGAGAAACACGTCCACCACGAAATTCCCAGCCAAGTGCCACGCCCTGTCCTTCGTGACCTCTCCTGATGTTCCCACCATCTTCAGCAGCCTATACCATTCATGACATCATCAGTGGGTGAAATTTTTTGTGGAAACCAAGGACAGAGTCAACTTCAGCATTAAGATTAGCTCTGAACTGAGATTGTCCTTCTGTGGGAATAAACAACACA
>NW_005256144.1:0-288 GCF_000412655.1 Myotis brandtii | reverse complement strand
TCTTAATGTACTTCTCTACACTCCTGTGGTAAACTCACCTTAACTTTTATTTTCAACCCATTTTGATGTTTATAATTCCAAATTTTTTTATGCCTAGTCCAGTATCTGGTACACCTAAAAATATCTACTAGCAAAAGATGACAGTATACATTTTGTGTTTTCTTTACTGCATCCAAATATATTATCTTTCAAATATGGAGTCATTCTAAAAATTCTGTTTGGCTGGGCCGATGTGGCTCAGTGGTTTAGCGTCGACCTGTGAATCTGGAGGTCACAGGTTTGAATCCT
>NW_005256143.1:0-288 GCF_000412655.1 Myotis brandtii | reverse complement strand
ATTTTCATCCTAGTAAACTCAAGAAATCATGGAATGCCTTTAGTTATTTGAATTCTTTCCTTCATGTTATATTTTTTTATGTTTTGTATCTTTTACCTATAAATTAATTTTAAGCAGTTAAATACACATATTTAGAACGTTTTGCACAATGACATTCCAGTAGTAAGTTTCTGGTTAATGTTGGCTTCTATTGTCATAATGCTTAGGCCTGCTGGTATGACTGTGACAGAGCAGTAACTGGTGTCCATTCGTTGACCCTTGTCATAACTAGTTCATTTCAGCCTTCTA
>NW_005256142.1:0-288 GCF_000412655.1 Myotis brandtii | reverse complement strand
ATTAAGTATAAGATTTGCTTTACATATTTGTGTATATGGGTGTCCCAAAAACATATATACACACTTCAACAGCTGATAGCTTGATATTTCTTTCTTTTCAGCCAGACCACTCTTTGAACAAAGAAAATTCATCCTAAAATGCTACGGGAAGTTTGAAAATGCAGTTGAAGTACAAATACTTGCCTTTATAATTATTCAAAGTGTCTATACATTTTTGGGATGCTGATTACTCACTTAATTTTCATTCCTTTTCAGGTTAAACTGATTTGAAGTAATGTGTGAAGCCAG
>NW_005256141.1:0-288 GCF_000412655.1 Myotis brandtii | reverse complement strand
TTCATCCTCCCCCACCCTGGATCAGTTTTCTATTGCTGTGTAACAGATTACCAGAACGCTCAGGAGTGAAGAGTCCAGGCACGAGAATCCTCCATTAGGGTCTCACAAGGCTACTGGGAAGAATCCAGGCTGGACTCTCACCTGGAGGCTGGGCTGGGGAAGAATCTGCTTACTCACGTTGAGGGCAGTGGGTGGTAGGACAGAGGCTCCAGCTGTTGGCTGGGGCTGCCGCCGTTCCCTGCGCCGACATCAGTGCTTTGCTATTCGAGCTTCTCCAGCAGGCCTGCT
>NW_005256140.1:0-288 GCF_000412655.1 Myotis brandtii | reverse complement strand
GCTCTGCCCGCTCCCCTGGCCTGCAGAGCTAGGCCTCCGGACTGTCCAGGACAGGACGTTGCGTGGGAGCCTGAGAATGTCCCCCTTCGTTTGGGGAGAGCATGCTGGGGGGGCGGGGGCGGGGGCTCCCGGTGGCATCTTCAGAACTCCGCCTGCACTTGCCTCTGACTGCTGTGGGCGGCCCTGGCCAGCTGGGCAGCGGTAGACTGGTCTTGCCTGTGCCCAGGCCTTGTGCCACGTGGTCATATACCTGCGTCCAAATGAGAGGTCAGATGAGGTCATGGGGGC
>NW_005256139.1:0-288 GCF_000412655.1 Myotis brandtii | reverse complement strand
AGAGAGAAACATCCATCAGTTGCCTCCCATACGTGCCAAAACCAGAATCGAACCGGCAACCTTTTCAGTATATGGAAGGATGCTCCAACCTACTGAGCGACCCAGCCAGGGCAACTCCATTCTTTTTTATGGCTGAATAATATTCTATTGAATTGATATATCACATATTTTATCCCTTTATTAGTTGACGGGCTATGGCATTGTTTCTACTTTTGCCTACTGTGAAAATGCTGCTATGAACATTCATGGATAAGTTTTTGTGTGGACATGTGTTTTCATTTCTCTTGG
>NW_005256138.1:0-288 GCF_000412655.1 Myotis brandtii | reverse complement strand
CTCTGTGTTGAGGAGCTCACCCTCCTGGTGACTGGGCAGGCGCTGCTCTTTCTTCCTGAAGTAAGCACCAGTGAGATGTTTGGGATTTTCACCTCCCCTCTGTGTTTGTTCTTACCAGTGGGCTTTATCCTCACACACTGGTGTACTAAATTTCTTACCAAAAAAACTAATTAAACACTGATATTGTCTTGGTAGAGGTGCCGGTGATGAATTTCTGGTGTGTTCTATGCAGAGGAAACTGATTAAGGCATAGAGTTGCAGACATTAAGGCCCCTGCTCAGCTGCTTC
>NW_005256137.1:0-288 GCF_000412655.1 Myotis brandtii | reverse complement strand
AAATCAAGTTAAACATCACCATACAGAAACAACTTGATAAATCCAGAATGTGGAACATTCTAGAAATAGTTACCATTAGACCTTTCAGATCAGATCCTTCAACAAGTTCATATCATGGAAGAGAGGAAGCAGGAGGGAACCATCCTAGGTTAAGACAAACTTAAGAGGCATGACAGCTGCATGCAATGCGTGAGACCTGTCTCAGTTCATACACTAGCAGTTAACAGACACTATATGCTCAGTATCTCCTTACATGCAAATATCCATGAAAACCAAACCAGAATAGAA
>NW_005256136.1:0-288 GCF_000412655.1 Myotis brandtii | reverse complement strand
ACTAGCAACCAACATTCTATGTTTCTAAAAACATTTTTCAGTAAAAGGAATTAGGGCAGCTCCTTGAAGTAATGCCTGGTTCTGAGAAGGGATTGGGAAAAGTGAAAGGTGAACCTGAGACATCTTTTGGCAAAAGTATGGGGACAAGTCAAAAGGATTCAAGAGCAAATTAGTGGAGTCACTATGAAAAACAGCATGGAAGTTCCTAAAAAAATTAAAAATGGAAAAAAAAATTAAAAATGGAACTTACAATTCAGCAGTACTACTTCTGGCTATTTATCTGAAGAA
>NW_005256135.1:0-288 GCF_000412655.1 Myotis brandtii | reverse complement strand
CATTTTAAAATTGGTGGACTGCAACTTTTTTTAAAGGCTATATGTACTTGTTAGAGAAAATAAAGTACCATTTTGAGAAAGGTGCCTAAACCTTGTTATATGGCAGAATAGGGCTTCATAGAACAATCCGTTCATGTCATTGCCAAGATTGCTTCAGCATCATTTCAATGGCTTTAAGAAATACCACTGGTCATTGTGTCTCCAAAGTAATTCTTATTCCGTCAGGACTTTGATATTATGCAAACCAAATGGTTATTTTTTGGTGTTCTTTGTAAGGCTCTATCAAAT
>NW_005256134.1:0-288 GCF_000412655.1 Myotis brandtii | reverse complement strand
GGGGGGGAAGAATGTCACAGGTTAATTCTAAATTGGTCATTAGAGATATCTGCATTCAGAAATGAAGTCACTCTTCTATAAGTAAATTATGTTTCCCAAGTTACTCCAATGTGGGGGCAAGACAGAATAATAATGACAATTAAAAAGAAGAAAGATTTCTCTGGCTCTGCCACCAAGCACTATGCATGAACCTTACCTCCTTGATATGACTACTAAAAGTGTCTTACAGCCCAACCGGTGTGGCTCTGTGGTTGAGCATCTGTGGTTGAAGCAGGAGGTCACAGTTTG
>NW_005256133.1:0-288 GCF_000412655.1 Myotis brandtii | reverse complement strand
TCTCTCTCTATTGTCTTTAGATTCTTGGTATCAGTTTTTCAATCAGAGATCAGACAATCTCAAGTTGCACCTGTTTTGTAAATAAAGCTTTATCAGAACATAACCAGACTCGTCAGCTTAGCATTTTCTGTGGCTTCTTTTGCTCTATAATGACAGAGTTGCAGCAGAAGCCTCAAGGCCACAAGCTGAAAATATTTATTTTGCTGGCCTTTAAGAAACAATCTGTTGACTCCTAGCTTAAATACCACCAAGAGTGTGGTGCTCGTTCTAACTGCTGAGAGCTTGTGG
>NW_005256132.1:0-288 GCF_000412655.1 Myotis brandtii | reverse complement strand
AGGCCGTTTCCCGGGACACAGGCGGGGGCGCCCAGGGTGCTCACTGGGCAATTCCACAAATAGGGCTCTGTCCCCACGCAGTGAAACCTGTCGGGCCAGAGGGGAGCGCTTCCGTGCCCAAAGTGACCTCCTCGGGGCGCGGCCAGGGCACTGCCACAGTTGAGCTGGTGGCAGAGGACGGTGGCGTCTGCCAGGTCCCAGTGGGCGGCACAGAGGGGTGCCCAGGCCCCCTGAACCTGGAGCTCCACGCGCCCCTCACAGCTGCTGCTGCCGTTGACCAGCCGGAAC
>NW_005256131.1:0-288 GCF_000412655.1 Myotis brandtii | reverse complement strand
GTCTTTGGGTGCTCTTGCCAGCAAGGTGCTATCTAAATGGTCAAGCCCTTCAGATGGATCTGGGCATCATCCTTGGCCCCCATAGTCCATACAGTACAGCCATCTGCAGTGTCAGACTGAGTTATTCCTGGACCTCCACCTACTTGCTGTGTGACTCTGGGAAAATTACTCTCTGTGCCTCAGTGCTCTCACTGACAAAATGACCCTCAAAATGGTCTTATGTAGATGAGATGGATATGTCTTTATCTATAAAAAAACAGGACTTGATATGTGGTAATCACTCAATGA
>NW_005256130.1:0-288 GCF_000412655.1 Myotis brandtii | reverse complement strand
GCACCTCTGTCCCCATCACCCCTGCCCCCAGGTAGCCAGCGAGAGGCACAGCCCCCGCCCGGGAGCCATGGGAGGTTGGTCGCTGCCACCCACCCCAGTTCCCCATCCCAGCCTGGGACCTGGCCCCGATTGGGCAATCAGGGCCTGCCGGCTGCTGGTCGCCATCTGCAGGGCAATTTGCGAGGCAGTCAAGCCCCTGCTTGCACTCGCCTTGGCCTGGCACCACTCACTCATCTGCTCCACCATCCCACCGTGGTCCCACTTAGGGCCAGCAGCGCCTCCACTGCC
>NW_005256129.1:0-288 GCF_000412655.1 Myotis brandtii | reverse complement strand
GAAAGTCCCCAGTATCTCAGCTTGGATCATAGGCACTGTATTTCCAGGCTGCTAGGCATCTGTCCAACCTCTGTTCTTACCCTCTGTACCAAGACTGAGACAGGAGTAGCCCTCAGCCAGCTCAACACCCCACCTCTTTCCTTTCCTGCCCCAGCCACTCCCTCTGCCCGGGACCCTGTGCCACAGGTGTTGTAAATGTTATCTCCTGAGAAAGCCCTCCCCTGACCTTCTGAATCCGACACACCCACCCTCCCCTCACACTGATCCCTAGGCACTTGTCCTGGGCCC
>NW_005256128.1:0-288 GCF_000412655.1 Myotis brandtii | reverse complement strand
AGGGCACCTCCCTAATTTTTGAAGGATTGAAGGAAGTGCTTCATTTAGCTCTAATTACATTATAATCTGGAAAAAATCCCCACCATATTTCATCTGATGGTATGTGCTAGTCACACATTGTCATTCTGGAATTTATCTGTATTTACGGTACTTTAAGTAACATGAGAAAACATAATTTATGTTTCCTTTCCAAATGGACTCACAGTTTAAAGTTACATCATCCATGATCGGCATCCCTAACTCAGTCCTTCATCCATGGGGTGTAAATGATCTTAGATAATTCATCGG
>NW_005256127.1:0-288 GCF_000412655.1 Myotis brandtii | reverse complement strand
ATTAAGCATGCTCTTACTTCTTGCTTGAATGGCATAAATAGATGATGGGTAAAACAGAGTGGACATTCTTAGGAGAATCAAAGTGGAGGCAAGAACAAGCCAGGTGTTTTGTTTAAGACTTTTAGATTAGAAAAGCTGTCCAGAATCAAGCTAAAAACCTTGGATTAGAATCTTGAAACCATCTAAGGTTTAAGAATAAGAGAGTAATAATATAAGAGTGATTTTTAAAGGAATGCTGAATGATGGGCCATTTTGTAAAGCTGGAAAGCCAAATAGAAGGTTTAGAAT
>NW_005256126.1:0-288 GCF_000412655.1 Myotis brandtii | reverse complement strand
AAAAAAAAAAAAGTAAAAGCGAAGCACAAGAGAGAAGCCTGGGAAACACTGGCTTATTTTTATGGTGGAATGACCTCCCCTGTTGCTGCTCCGTTTAGAGAAGTTCCCCTTCGGACAGCCGGACAGCCGGACAGCCCTGCTGCTGGTGCCCGTGCTCCCACGGCTCTGCCCACACGTGCCCTGCTCTCCCCACACCTGTCACACTCACCCGTGGGCACAGCCCTCTCCCCGAGCTGCCAGAGCACAGGAGGAGCCTGCCCAAGGGGCCTTGTCACCCTGGTTCCCCGC
>NW_005256125.1:0-288 GCF_000412655.1 Myotis brandtii | reverse complement strand
GAGCCCCAGCTCATGTCCCCAGGCTTGTAGCCCCAGCTCGTGTCCCCAGCCTTGCAGCCCCGCAGCCCCGCCTGGCACCCTGCCATGGCCTGGCGCCACCCCTTACCTGCTTCACCATCCTGTCTGCGGAGCGATCTGTCGGGGCCAGGCCCTCCACCCAGCTCCCTCAGTTCCTGGGAGCCAGGCGACAGTCCCGCCCCCCACTGTCGCCGCTGGTCTCCTTCTGCGGGCTATCAGGCTCCCACTCGCAACCGCCTTGGCCTGGCACCGCCCACTCACCTGCTCCAC
>NW_005256124.1:0-288 GCF_000412655.1 Myotis brandtii | reverse complement strand
ACACACACACACACACATATATATATATGTATGTATAGCCAGCAACCCGTTGCTATGACACCCACTGGGGCCAGCAAACCTGCCCAATCAGGAGGTGGAGCCAGCCGGCGAACCTCCCATAGCCCCTCCACAGCCAGCCCTGCCCCCCATCAGCCCCCCCACCCCAATCTGGGGCAGGGCCCACCGGCCAATTGCCCTCAGCCCCTCCCCCCAGCCGGCCAGCCAACCTCCCGCCATCTCCTCCTCCCAAAAGGCCCAGCCCCAATCTGCCCCAATTGGGGCCAGGCC
>NW_005256123.1:0-288 GCF_000412655.1 Myotis brandtii | reverse complement strand
GGAGAGCAAGGTTCTGCAGTGGCCCCAAGATGCGGGTGAAACAACAGGAGATGACTGCGGGAGTGGAAGGACACCCAGGCGGAGGGGCCGGACCCGTAGCCCTGAGGCAGGGGTTGAGGGGCGGCGCCATCTCAGTGGAGGGGCGCCACACTGCCAGGTACCTCACTGCGACAGTTCTGCGAAGCTCCCAGCACTAACCGTGCCTTGCCTCTGTGGCCTGCACACTTGAGAGGCTGGGACTCCTGCGCCCAAAAGCAAGCCCATGCCTGCCCAGCCCCACCCCCAGTT
>NW_005256122.1:0-288 GCF_000412655.1 Myotis brandtii | reverse complement strand
GAAAAAAGTGTTTCACCTTTATACGGACTTCATGAGCCTTAGGGGCTGCTACCTCCACCTCCTCAATGGAAAAGGGTTTCTTTATCTCCCATAGCACAGCTGCTTTGCATTTTATTACCTGGAAATTGAACAGAAAGATGACACAAGTGCTTACCCACTCTTGAAGTCGGGGATTGTGACTTTCATCTTTTTATGTGCAACATCTAGCCCCCTGTCTGAAATCTGATAAATGTTATATAGAAAAGGACAACTTCTGATTTGCAAAAAGAATGGAATACCTTTTTAAAA
>NW_005256121.1:0-288 GCF_000412655.1 Myotis brandtii | reverse complement strand
TGGAAAAAAATAACCTCAGGTGAGGATTAACAAAACCAAACCAAAAATATACTTAACATTTGCCATTTGAATTGTTTTAAAGTGTACTGTATCTAGTTCCAGAACTTTTCATCACCCCAAATGGAACCTCCCTGGTCATTAACAGTCACATTCTATTCCACCCACTCCCCCACCCCCCCACTGCCCCTGATAACTACTAATCTGCTTTGCCTATGGACTTGCCTGTTCTGGGTATTTAAAATCATATAATATGTAACCTTTTGTGTCTGGGTCCTCTCATTTAACATA
>NW_005256120.1:0-288 GCF_000412655.1 Myotis brandtii | reverse complement strand
CATAGGTTGACACTCAATCACTGAGCCACACCAGCTGAGTGGTTTAAAGTTTTTTTAAACAAAAAGTTAGGGGGGAAATGAAAACAACCAAGAATGGAGGGTCAGGTATAAAAATATCGGTCATATATTGATGACTGATTATGCTGGCTCGACAGTTCATGGGATGTTTATCGAATTAGTCTTTCCATTTTTGTGTATTTTAGAAATTTCTATTATAAAGGTTGTTTTTAATAGAGAAGTCATACCTTTTTAGTTTTTTATGTTTTTTTTTTTTTTAGTTCCTCCATG
>NW_005256119.1:0-288 GCF_000412655.1 Myotis brandtii | reverse complement strand
CCAGGCCACTTTGGCATCCTCCACAAGCCACGTTGCCTGAATCAACAGGCAAAGAAGGAAGTTACTGTGCATGATGGAGTAATTGATCTTGATTACTAAGGGGAAATTGGACTTCTATTTCACAATGTGGGTGAGGAAGAATATGTCTGGAATACAGAAGATCCCTTAAGATGTCTCTTAGTAGTACCATGTTCTGTGATTAAAATCAATGGAAAACTATAACTCAAATCCAATACTAATTGTCAAGAACCTTCAGGAATGAATGTTGGGTCAACCTGCCAGGTAAAA
>NW_005256118.1:0-288 GCF_000412655.1 Myotis brandtii | reverse complement strand
TTTGTATTGAAATTGGCCATCAGGAAATGATTGATTATTCACTTTATCATTGCCCAGAGCTCTATTATTCGTATTTAAAAAGTCTGTTTTACCCTCCATCTTTAGAATATGCCTGTAAGTTGGATACCTATTCCTGTTGTGTCTAAATAATTGTATTTCTTTTCTTTTTGTGTGTTTACAGAATTCGTACGTTAATCTGAAAAGGAAAATTTCTACATTGAATGAAGGGACTGTGAAGAGATGGATTGCTCATGTGGGGACTAAGCAGTGGCAAAATACAAAAAGGTA
>NW_005256117.1:0-288 GCF_000412655.1 Myotis brandtii | reverse complement strand
ATGTTGAGGTGCTTGCTTTAGGTAATCCTGCTTTGACAAAACTATCATATTTAGTTTGAACGTTTGAAGTCTGCTGTTTTTTATAATTAGCTCCCTAATATTTTGAAAATGGGTTTAATGAAGTGGAATTTCATTATCTGATGAATTGTCAATAAATGTTATTAGATCGTGGAGATGGGATCCCACCACTGATAACTTTATGTTTGGGGCATGTTGTTCCTTCTTCCTCCTTATCTTCACTGCCACCCTCATCTTCCCAGGTCATCACCTCATCTGCAGTTTCACTTT
>NW_005256116.1:0-288 GCF_000412655.1 Myotis brandtii | reverse complement strand
AGCAGCCTCGGTTCCCAGCTGGACAACAGGGGACGCCTCTCTCTGCGATACTGCGAAACAATAAGAAACGTGCATTTGGACTTGGCTCCGTTTCGGACACGTGGCTCCTAAACCCTTGGAATTTACCAAGTGAAAGAGGCCCAGGGGCACGAAAGTGACAGGACCCCTCCCACCACAGCTGAGTTTGTTAACGAGTCCACTTCCAAAACGCCCAGAGTCACAGGATGGATCAAATTTTTAGTCCCACCCCGTTCCCCACCTTCTGGGAGGGGAGAGGGGCTGGAGGTT
>NW_005256115.1:0-288 GCF_000412655.1 Myotis brandtii | reverse complement strand
TGAGTGAGTGGCCACCTCTGTTGGGTGATGGGTTGGTTGGTTGCTGGAAGGAGGACTTTCTTTGTAAAACAACACAAAAGAATGGTTTTTAAATGTCTGTATTTTAAGAAATTTCTACAGAAAACAGACAGTAATTCTGACACTTACAGTACCACACTGGTAGGAAGCGGAGCTGGGCAGTAGGATGGAATTGTCATTTATCTTCAAGTGGAAAAGAGAAAAGCACCTGACAAAAGGTGAAATTCAGGTTTAAAAACTGACCTATTTGTTTATCTTAAGAATAAAGAG
>NW_005256114.1:0-288 GCF_000412655.1 Myotis brandtii | reverse complement strand
GGTCTTGGTTTTAACTGTTTTTAACAGACTCATGGATATCTAAGTTGACTACAATGAACTGCACATATTTAGAGTAAAATCTGATCCGTTTTCAGTCATACATCCGTGAAAGCATCACCGAAATGATAATAAACATATCTATTGCCCCTAAGTTTTCTCGTGCCCTTTTGCAATCCATGCCGATTGCCACTCGAACCCACCCATTCTCAGGCAATCACTGATCTGCTTTCTGTCGCTATAGTTGTATAGATTGGTGGTTATTTTCATAGATTTTACATAAATGAAATA
>NW_005256113.1:0-288 GCF_000412655.1 Myotis brandtii | reverse complement strand
CATTGAGCAGCTGGCTCCTGTAGACACCCTGACCAGGGATCGAACCTGCAAACCAGGCATGTGCACTGACAGAGACTGAAACCTGCAGCCTTTTGGTGCACTGGACAATGCTCCAAACAACAGAACAACTTGGCCAGGGCTATTATGTTTATGCTTTCAACTGTGTTTTTTTGTTGTTGTTGTTGTTTTTAAAATTATCTTTTATTTACGTAGATGGCCCCTTTTCATAGTGTTGGCATTCTAATTTTTGCAATTACCAGCTGTTTGCTCATATTTGCATTTTAGAAT
>NW_005256112.1:0-288 GCF_000412655.1 Myotis brandtii | reverse complement strand
GTTCAGAAGCAAACTGGGGCCTGGAAAATGGAACATGCTGATTGGCCAGACTTGGGTCCCGTGACCTTCTGGCTCTGGAGGGAGGAGGGGGCCATACTCCAGCCTTTTGGGGAGAATGGGTGGGGGTATGTACATACTTACCAGTTATCACAGGGGTCAGCACTACGGCTCACAGCCACAGCTGGCCCATGGCTCGTTTCCGAGCTACCCACAAGCTCAGAATCATGTTTATAGTTTTCAAGGGTCTAATTAAAAAATAACATAAAAGACTCTGCTATAGTGATCATG
>NW_005256111.1:0-288 GCF_000412655.1 Myotis brandtii | reverse complement strand
CACTTAGTGGCTTATAACCAAGGACGTTTGCTTCTCGTGGTTCTAGAGGCTGGGAGGTCTAAATCGAGGTACTGGCCAATGGTCTGGTGGGAGCCTGCTTTTCTGGTCCTCACGCGGTAGAAACGGGTGCAGAGCTCGCTCCGCCTCTTTTTTCTAAGCACTGATCCCATTCATGATGGCTACACCTCCCACTGGCCCCACCTCTAAACAAAACTCGGGGACACCTTTAGTCTATAGTGCATGTACCATTGGAGACATACTTTTGAAGGTATTAGGTTTTGCTTATAG
>NW_005256110.1:0-288 GCF_000412655.1 Myotis brandtii | reverse complement strand
AACAACAACAACAACAACAAAAAACAACAATAAAAACGTATTTCAAAAATTACCTTTATGCTCACGTTACAAAGGTTGTCTAAGTGGAGACCGCTCTCAAGTTTATAAACAGAGCTTTCAAGTGTCTGTTAGCTGAGAGTGTGTTCCAGTAATTCAATAGGGAACTCCCAGCAGGAGGAGTGTTGCTGCCCCAGGGGGCGCTGTGGAGTTCTGGTGGACTTATTTGATGGTCACATTGATCTGATTGGTGGGTCTATTCATTTTCTAGGCAGGGACCAGTGCTGATAA
>NW_005256109.1:0-288 GCF_000412655.1 Myotis brandtii | reverse complement strand
GAGCTCTGTGAGAGAGTAAGAGCCTAATTTAGATAAGAACCAATTAACAATCACAAGTGGCTAGATCACATTGACCATCTTCCAGCTAATATCCTATAGTACTTGTCTACTAACTCTATGCACTTAAACCATAACCCCCTTTCTTTCAGTATAGGTGAGTTCAATCTTTCTCCTCTATCACAATAGCTTGCTGTTTTTCCTGACTTCTTGTCTAGGGATTGAGCAGATAGGTTTTTTTGGCTCTTCAAGGACAACTGCAGAGAAAAAAATCCTCTGGTTCCCAGATGG
>NW_005256108.1:0-288 GCF_000412655.1 Myotis brandtii | reverse complement strand
GAAAGAATGTGCCCATTAGAAGTCACTCCACATTTTTCCATACCTTCAAGCTCTAGGCAACCCCAAATCTATTTTCTCCACTTATATATTTGTCTATTCTGAACATTTCATAGAAATGTAACTATATATTATTTTGTATAATTATTGTATAATTAATTGGTTTCTTTCACTTAGCATATATTCCAGGTTCATTCATGTTGTAGTTTATATCAGTATTTAATTCCTTTTTATGGATAAATAATATCTGAATTGCTAAGCAACATTTTTCTTATCCATTTTTTAGTTGAT
>NW_005256107.1:0-288 GCF_000412655.1 Myotis brandtii | reverse complement strand
TCAAATCTTGCATGAATTTTGGGACACCCTATAGAATACTAAACTCAAGTGCAAAATACAGTTCTTGAAAAAGAATACATTTTTTCAAGTGTACAGGGTATATTCACTAGGAGACCATAAAATGGGCTACAACTCTCAATAAATTTATAAGTACCGAAATCATAAAAGCTCTTCGATACAACAGAATTAAGTCAGAATCAATAATAATAAAATATCTAGAAAAACCCAAGTATCTGGAAATTAAACAACATATTTTAAATAATCCATAGGACAAGGAAGAAATCACAA
>NW_005256106.1:0-288 GCF_000412655.1 Myotis brandtii | reverse complement strand
GAAGTCTGGAAAAACACTGATATTTTTCCCCTTGCAACCTATTACATCAGCCAGCATTTCCCTGTAGTCGTGATTATTACATTATGACTTGATTACTAGCTATTACTGCCACCGTTGGCAAAGTGAAAGCGCAGCATGGGGCCATTTCCATTAAAGGAATATGAAATTCCATAACAAGCTCGGAGGCTGCATGGCTGCTGTGGGTTGAACTCAGAAGTGCATAAGTATGTACTTGAGATGCTGTTTGAAGGGGCACCCTAACTGACATCATGATTTCATTTCGTTGGA
>NW_005256105.1:0-288 GCF_000412655.1 Myotis brandtii | reverse complement strand
AATCAAACCTGGGACCCTTGAGTCCGTAGGCCGACGCACTGTCCACTGAGCCAAACCGGTTAGGGCAGAGCCTGACACTTTAATGACTACTGGGCTGTCCCCTCCCAAGCCCCGACCCCATTTAGCTCACCTCGGTGGGGCTGCAGCCACCCAAGTAGTTGTGGCCTAATCCTTCCCGGCGGAAATAGGCTCCACTGGTGTCTGCCATGAACGGAGTCTCCAGGCCTGGTCCCTCGGGGCAGTGCCAGAAGTACACGTACCTGCCATAACCAGGTGGGTTCGGAAGTG
>NW_005256104.1:0-288 GCF_000412655.1 Myotis brandtii | reverse complement strand
CTTGGAGGAGGTTAGGGATTAGGAACTGAATGAGTCAGACCTGATTCCTGCCCCTGTAAGGATTTCCAGTTACTCTTCTTTCGTTACATTTCTTGTGTCCTTTTAGTTTGCTATCTCCAGGCTATGAGAATTCAACCTAAACCCACATTGTGAGATGCCTTGGACCAGGAGTCCACAAATATGGTAAGAGAGGGCCTAGATCTGTCCCATCAACAACTTGACCCCGTGGGTGATGTGAAGATGCCAGAGTTCTACTGAGGTACCCATAGGGTGCTGGGGAAGGGTCAG
>NW_005256103.1:0-288 GCF_000412655.1 Myotis brandtii | reverse complement strand
ATTGCATCCCCTTTTTTATTACTAATGTGATACATTTGATTTTTCTCTTCTTTTAGATAGACATTTTTATCTATTTGATTTTGTAAAGATCTGTCTATTTAATATGTCTTCCAGCCCTTGGCTATATTTTTCAATTCTGTTCTTTTCTGTTTTCTAATGTATTCTTTTCTGCTTTTATCTATATTAACTTATTCAATTAATTTTAAAGACTTTGTTATGGAAATTTCAAACCTACAGACAATTTTATTTTATTTTTATTTGTTGTTGTTGTTAATCCTCACCTGAGGA
>NW_005256102.1:0-288 GCF_000412655.1 Myotis brandtii | reverse complement strand
GCACTAAGTTGCATCTCCATCTGCCTGCCCAAGCACAGGCCAAGAGAAAGGCCTCCCAAATCTATGCAGCAGGACACCAGAGCTATGGACTAGAACCATTAGTGCCAAAAAGAGGGCAAGAAGCAACAACTGTGTCCCGTAGACAGGCTTTAAGACACAGCATAGAGGAAATGCATAAGAAACAGCAAGAGTTATACAGCAATATCATTAACGTGAATTAAAAACACAAGCAGCAACACCACGTTACTGTGGACACATCACACTCACACCATATATTCAGACTAATTT
>NW_005256101.1:0-288 GCF_000412655.1 Myotis brandtii | reverse complement strand
TGGAGTGAGTTTTATTGTTTGGATTGCCTGGTACAAATCGAAAGACCCCTGGGAACCCAAGGCTGCCTACACTTCTTGGAATGATGCTGAAGTGTGCAGCAGAGGATCCCACCCAATCGGAGAAATGTATCCATCCATTTCACATGTATTGAGCTTTTACTATGTGCTCATCAAAACTGGTAAGAACTGGCTCAACTACTCAGGGGTCTGCTCTTCCAGGAAACCATCTCTCATTATCCGATTTCTCCCCCAAACCCCCACTGTGTGTGTCTCTATTATCACGCTTAT
>NW_005256100.1:0-288 GCF_000412655.1 Myotis brandtii | reverse complement strand
TCTGCAGATTAAAGTGATTTCGTAGCTCATTTTATTTGTGTCTGAATATTTATTATCTTCCATTTGTTCTGATCTTGTATTCAGGAGCACTAACTATTCGCACATCAGTAATGCTGGTCTTTCTCTGTCATTATTTGAATATCTAGGTCTTATTGCTCGATACTTGGAAGAATTATTTAAGCTTTTCCTAATCGTTTATTTTAGTTCCATTAATATCAGCAATATTAACCCTACTCTTATTATTTCTAAAATATCTTCAAAGTTGCTTTTCCTGTAATCATTTCAAAA
>NW_005256099.1:0-288 GCF_000412655.1 Myotis brandtii | reverse complement strand
TTGTAATACTTTAAGCAATAAAACAATAAAAAAAGTAGCCATAGCAATCAATACAAATCTATTTTGCAATTATTTTGAAAAACAATGTAGCTTTATACCAACTGAAATGGATGTGTTAGAGAAATATAAACTCTAAACTGAAATTTCTTTTATGTTTATAAGCTCATCCCACTTAACTATATATTGAACTTTTTATGTCAATTAATGTTAATGTTTATTATTTAACAACTAGAGGCCCAGTGCATGATTCATGCACTGGTGGGGTCCCTCTGCCTGGCCTGTGGGGAT
>NW_005256098.1:0-288 GCF_000412655.1 Myotis brandtii | reverse complement strand
ATAACCGAGGCGACTGCACTCTGGAAGTCCACGGTGCAGGTGGGTGGTGAAGGATTAGTCTTATCTCCTGCTCCTTCCTCCCTGGACATTGGCCTCGAGGCTTGCAAGCTGTTCAGCAGTCTCGCCAGCCTCCAGAGACAGGAAGGGAGAGAAAGCACAGCTCAGCAGGAGCCAGAGAAGCCGTCCGGGTGGGCAGGCCAGGGAGGGATGCTATTTATCCGCAGGACGCCCCTGACCTTTCCCCACACAACAGGGGCAGATGCGCAGAGCCTGGCCGCATCCTTCCCC
>NW_005256097.1:0-288 GCF_000412655.1 Myotis brandtii | reverse complement strand
ATCGGAGGGGCAGCTGCTCACGATCCCCGGTGCGATGTCCCTTCACATGGACCAGCATTCGCTCATCAGCCTGAAGTCTTGGGCAGCAATCCCAGGAGTGAGTTGGGAGAGGAAAGGCGGGGTACTGACTGGAGTCATTGCACGATGACTAGGTCCTATTATTCATAAGTTGGCTCTGACTTTGAAACTGAGAATTATGACGAGACTTCAGTTCACACATTTAAAATATCTGACTGTCATTATCAACAAGACCAGCAATAGCACGTGTGGGAGAGGCCGTGGAGGAAA
>NW_005256096.1:0-288 GCF_000412655.1 Myotis brandtii | reverse complement strand
GACTGGGGATTGAACCTGCAACCTTGGCATATAGGGACTCTGCTCTAACCTATTTAGCTATCTGGCCAGGGCTAATCATATACTTTCACTGTTTGGATTTACTCACACAAGAACACAAAGCTACATGTATAAAGACTTCTCTGTATTTAATTTAAAGCACTGTTTGTAATGGCAAAATTGGAAACAAATGTCCATCATTTGTTACACGCCCATATAGTAAAACACTATATATGATTATGAAAAAGAATGATAAATCTGTCCTGGCATATAAATATATCCAAGGTATAT
>NW_005256095.1:0-288 GCF_000412655.1 Myotis brandtii | reverse complement strand
TGTGTGTGTGTATATATATCAGATGTCAGTTGAGACAGAAAGAGTAATCCAGAGCCCTGGGGCAAACGGGGTCCCAACGAGCAACACCAGTTCTGCTCAGTGAATGTTGGCTCCAGCAAAGTGAAGGAAGATGGTCCGGGAGAGACGCTTACTGCTCCACCTTCCTGATGGTCACTAGACAGAGCTGGCGGCCTATTTTCACTGCCGAGGAGGACCAATAAGGAGTTTTGTTTTCCTACTTGTTTGGGGAATCTCTGCTATAGAAACACGTGTACGGTAGCTTCCTAT
>NW_005256094.1:0-288 GCF_000412655.1 Myotis brandtii | reverse complement strand
TGAGCGTGGGAGCCTGCGTTTGGCGCGGGGCCCGGTGGCCCTGCGGCCCGAGTGTGTGCGCGGCTCTCGGAGTTTCTGCAGCTCCTGGTGCTGGGGGAAGCCATCGGTCTGGGCTGTAAATTATACCTCCGGACGTGTGGTTGGCAGCTAATCCGCATTTGCTTTTAACCTTGTCGACCAAAATAAATCTGTGGGTGGAATCTAGCCAGTACGGTCTCCCGGGTACAGCCTCTCTCTCTACACTTATTGTTTTGGCTTTTTATTTGAAATGATTTTGAACTTAAACAT
>NW_005256093.1:0-288 GCF_000412655.1 Myotis brandtii | reverse complement strand
AACATTATATTGGAAATCAAAGTCTGTTGAATTTTAAATTTCAATATGATCAATGACGTGTAATTTCACTGACCTCTGGTTTTATTATTTTAAAGGAGAAGTTAAATAGATTGTCCAATGTCACTTGATTTAAACCAATGGATTTGAGATTCAGAACTTTATTGGCTGACCCAGATACAGACTGAGTATTCCAAGTCAAATTGAGTGAGTTCAACAGAATTTACTTTTTCTACCATGGACAAACTGGATTGTTTTGCAAGGATGCTTTATTTGTTTCTTGGTTTATTT
>NW_005256092.1:0-288 GCF_000412655.1 Myotis brandtii | reverse complement strand
AAACACATCAGCCATGTCCCAGGTGGCTGAGCGTCACGTACAGGAACGGAGGAGAGATGGCAGGAGGGTGCCAGGCGTGTGCGGTGCTGAGGAATGGAGGGAGATGTGGGGGGCGGGTCCAGGGACCTCACCACGACCCCGGGAACCTCACCACGACCCCAAGGGGCTCCCCTCTCCACGGGCCAGTGGAGGAGGGATGCCGAGTTTGGGCTTTTGGAGGAGGAAGGTTAGAGGGAAAGAGAAAAAGAAAATGATTTTAAAATCTGATGAGGAGCTGAGATTCAGAGG
>NW_005256091.1:0-288 GCF_000412655.1 Myotis brandtii | reverse complement strand
ACTGCCCTAAAAGCAGGCACAAGTACATGTACCAGAGTTTGTGACCATGTCCAATTTCTCCATTCCCTTTAAAATGTCAAATAAATACAAATACAGACGTAGATAAGTAGACACTTTATTAAAAAAACAACAACAACAAAAACAAAGAAACTAGTGCAATAGAGAGGACTCTTGAATCTCAGGATCTGCAAGCATCTTAAAATCAAAGAGAGAAAAAAAACAAGGCTTTTATTGGGAGGGGAAAATATGGCTAGTAGGAATTTTAAAGTGAAATTGGACAAGTGTGGG
>NW_005256090.1:0-288 GCF_000412655.1 Myotis brandtii | reverse complement strand
CTGACCTAACTAGGGAGATGTCTCCATTCATCATCCAGACCATGGGCTCTGGGAACGCAGACACCTGTAGTAATCGGCCTTGTTCTCGTACCGTAAGCGACCTCCACACTGCTTTGTGTTTTGATGTTCTGTGCCTGTGTTCACCAGACTGGGCGCTCCTCAGAGCCAGTGTTGGGGGCGCAGTGGGGCTGCATAGGGCTGGTAGGCAGCTCTGTGCTAGTAGGTTGCCTTGAGACTCAGGTTCCCTCCTGACCCACCCTCCCAGCCCAGCCATGCCCTCGTGAGCAT
>NW_005256089.1:0-288 GCF_000412655.1 Myotis brandtii | reverse complement strand
TTGCATATTACCTCTTTATTATATAGGATATACATATGTATGCATGTACATATATAAATTCCATTTTCAATTTCCCCTAAATTCCTTAAATTTCTATTTATAAAAAATATCTAGGAATTTAAGGAAGATACTGCTGCAGAAAAACTCTATACCCTCAGATAGAAAACAAAAACAATTTATAAAATTATTTACTTTTCTATACCAAAAGTACAGCCTGAGTTTAATTTAATTGCACCGCTGATATTCCTACATTATACAAATACTAGAGGCCCAGTGCACAGATTCATG
>NW_005256088.1:0-288 GCF_000412655.1 Myotis brandtii | reverse complement strand
GTGCCACACCTGTATAACAGGTCACCTTCAGAGAAAACCAGATGAAGGGTACGCAGGATTCTCTGCTCTCTTTATGAGTCTCTAACTGTTTTTAAATGAAAGCTTTTTTAAATAAGAGAAGAATCTTCAACCCTCTCCAGTTTCAATTAGCCCCATACATGTTTGCCTATGCTGCCTCCCCCAGGCAGGGTTGCTACCCCAGTCTTACTGTTAAGCAAGTGCATCTACAGATAATACACACGGTGAGGGGAAGCCCACCACGCGTCTGGGGCTCACTGGTTCATCTCT
>NW_005256087.1:0-288 GCF_000412655.1 Myotis brandtii | reverse complement strand
TCAAGTGGCCATTTCAAACCCTTCCCAGCCGCCTGGACTACAAATACACATGCTCTCCTGCGCCTCTTGACACCACTTGCTAGAGGCCTTTGACCGTCCTAAACGGACCTTTTCCAAGCAGGAACCCGTGCTTGTTCATTGACGAACTTTCTGACTCCACCACAGTTCCATCCAGAACAGTCACTGACTGTGTGTGAGACAAACGGAGGAAACACAACACGTCTTCACAATCACAACATGGGGCACCCTAGCTCTTCTTCTTCTCACTCCCTTTTGGAAACAGACGAT
>NW_005256086.1:0-288 GCF_000412655.1 Myotis brandtii | reverse complement strand
GGTCCTTATCAGTGTGATCAAGCCATTGAAATAACCAACCCAGAAGCCACACCACCTCTGGATTCCTTGGTTTTTAAAAGCTAAGCAAATGACCATTCTCTTTCATTTGTAGCCAAAGGAACTGGACCTATGCACAGATCGGCACCAAGACTATCTGTACACAATGGCGGTTTGTACCTGTTCTTTATAAGTCCAAAGGCAGTGTACTAGGTGTATTAGGTAGTGGGACTTCAGTAAATCATGACAGAATGTGGCAAAAGAGTTAATTAAATTATCAACTATGGTCAT
>NW_005256085.1:0-288 GCF_000412655.1 Myotis brandtii | reverse complement strand
AGAACTTCCTTGGAAGTTGTCAAAACATCAATTTCTATACCTTGGCCACAAAGATTCTGATTAGTAGATCTTGGCCAAGGTTTGTGAATTCGTATTTATAAGATGCGTATTGGTGATGCTGACCTAGGAGGACAGAGGACCACACTCCTGATCGATATCTGGCCCAGTAGTACTCAAATTTCACTGTGGATGGAAATAAAAATAATATGTAGTTAACAAATGGATGGCTGGGCCCCACCTCCCGTTTCTGTTTCAAGAATTTGCATTCTGATAAGCTCCCAGGTGGGC
>NW_005256084.1:0-288 GCF_000412655.1 Myotis brandtii | reverse complement strand
GGGGTGGAGGAGGGGGAGGCGGAGGCCCTGAGGCTGGAAGTGGAGGAGGAGGGGGCGGTCCTGGGGGAGGAGGGAGCGCCCCTGGAGCCTGGGCAGGACCTGGTGGGAGCGGAGGAGGGGGTGGAGGTGCAGGTGGTCCCAAGACAATGCCTGAGAGAAAGAAACGCACAATGAGACCGGCAACAGTAGACGACAAATGACAGTACCTACGTGGGCCCGTAGGCAGAGCGTCATGCCAAACTGAACGGGCGACTCAGACTGTTGCTACATTATTAACGAGTTCCATTT
>NW_005256083.1:0-287 GCF_000412655.1 Myotis brandtii | reverse complement strand
GGTTCATAGGTTGGTGCTCAACCACTGAGCCACACCAACTTGACCAGATTGTTTTGATATGAGGTTAAGCAGGTTACTTAATGTCTTAAGAGCTTCAGTTGCTTAATTTGTTAAATCAGAATAATTATACTTAATCCCTAGTATTGCTGTGCGATACAAGAAATAATGTATGTATAACACTTAGCAGAGTTCTGGTTTATAGTTATAAGTCAATAAATATGGACTACTATTATATTATCCATTATATTTTATATATTACAGATCTATAACAGCAGGTCCTCAAATAA
>NW_005256082.1:0-287 GCF_000412655.1 Myotis brandtii | reverse complement strand
TTTTTTTTTTTAAGCACTTAAAGAACAGACCAGAACTGATAGCTAAATTAAACCTGCTGAGCGCGCCTGTTTAATTGAAAATGCCATCTGTAATTTAAATGTCAGAAGCGGGATGGTTATTATGGCTGCCTTAAAGACTAGGGCTCATTTCACAGTTTCAAAACAGACCGAGAAAAGCAGCAAATGGACCATGGCCTGCGGCATGGTGGAGCGATTAATAACTTCTCTGGTCCCACTGAGCTCCGGCTCCCACCGCAGCCCCCACGGAGGCGGAGGGAGTCTGGCTG
>NW_005256081.1:0-287 GCF_000412655.1 Myotis brandtii | reverse complement strand
TCACAGGTCGACGCTGACCAGTGACCCACCCTGGCCGGCAGCTTTCCTTCCTCTTAAGGCCGCACAGCGTTTGTCTGTGTGCATGGACCACGCTCTGGTCCGTTGGCTCCTCTGCGACCCCCAGGCGGTCCCTGTCCCGGTGGCTGGGAACGAGGCTTCCATGGCCACGGCGGGTGGACATCGGCCACGGTCCAGCTTCGACAGTCACCGGCGAGTTTCTGGTTGGAAAGATGGGCACAGCCCGTGGCAGGCGGGCGGGAGGGAGGAGCACTGACCACATGTGAGCG
>NW_005256080.1:0-287 GCF_000412655.1 Myotis brandtii | reverse complement strand
TAATTGTCATATAATATGGTATAAATAAACCTTTTTTTTCTTGGTTCCCACAGTTAAGTCTGAGATCACCGATAAACGCCAAAATTGGCTTTGTAGGTGCGTGCTAAGAGGAAAAAAAAATATCATGAAAATGAATGTCGCTCCATATATAGCGAATCCATCTCGAATGCTAAACGTAGCAACACATTATGAAGCTGTGACTAACATTTTTATTCATTGGCACTCGGTAAAGTTTTTTCATTGGATCTGCATAATGTAGTATTCTCCTAAGATGTCTGCTGTGCGAA
>NW_005256079.1:0-287 GCF_000412655.1 Myotis brandtii | reverse complement strand
AGGAGAAAAATTAAATGTAGGTGACCTACTTGGGTGTTACTTCAATATTGAATTGATCTTCAAACTGTAGCCTTATGAGCTTTCCAGGAGGAGCAGCTATGAGCCAAATGCAATCAGCGTGCTGCGGATAATTGTCCGGGTGGTTGGGCGAGGTCACGTAGCCAACAGAATCCACATCATGGATGTAGATATTACCCCCGCAGGCTGTCAGGAAACACAGTTAAATCAATCTACACTCTGGAGAAAGAGCATGGAATCAACTGCCACGATCATTAAAAAAAAAAAAA
>NW_005256078.1:0-287 GCF_000412655.1 Myotis brandtii | reverse complement strand
AGCCAAACTGGTCAGGGCAATATAAGCCTTTTTATGACAACATGTTGAAACTCAATTACGGGAAGTTCTGGAGAGCCCTGTTGGAAGTTGGGACAATATAAACAAGAGTGGCTGAGTGACTGAGGAGCAATACTTAAAATTGGTAAGAGAGTGAGAGTCACTAATGCAAGACATCATGGTACAGAATTTGAATTTTATTCTAAAACCTTCAGTAGCCATTGGAGGGTTTGAGGAATAGTAGTGACATTCTCTGATTTCCTTTTTTTGTGTTTTGAATTATATATATA
>NW_005256077.1:0-287 GCF_000412655.1 Myotis brandtii | reverse complement strand
TCCTATTTGTACTCATTGGCCTTCTTTACTGTAAAAATATCTTAACAGTGATCACTGTCAGGTTGATATGTACATGTTTATCCTATAAACTGACAAGGTTAGTTGCTTACCTTCAAAATTGAGTTAAAGTTTTATAATCAATACTAGGATGCCAGACTTCCTTATAATAGAGGGTTAGGGGTAGAAATTCATTGGAAAGAGGTAAGGCAGAGATAAGATAGGTCTGGAAATTGTTTTGAAACTACACTTACATAACAAGTATACTGATTTGTTTAGCTCAGATGATT
>NW_005256076.1:0-287 GCF_000412655.1 Myotis brandtii | reverse complement strand
TAGCTTCTCACTATCCTGCCTCACCTAGGTCAAACAACAGGGTATGGGCATAGATTTGGACTAAGCTGAAAATGTTATTAGAATAAAAAGCTAAGTGTCCTTAGAAAAAGAACTATTTTGACTTCAAGGTAAAGGGCAATGAGAAAATCAAATGGAAAAAAATAAAGAATATAAATTGTTTAGTTCTAAAATTATTTTCTTTTAAAAACTTAAAATATGTGGTTCATCATATTTTATATTATATTTAAAATATCCTATATAATAAAGCTACAATATGCAAATTGACC
>NW_005256075.1:0-287 GCF_000412655.1 Myotis brandtii | reverse complement strand
ATCATTCACTTTAAAATATCTAATTTATGTTTGATATCTTCTTGAGCAATGAATTAAATATTTCTTTTTTTCTCTTTTGTTACAAACATGTAATGGGTAGGGGGAGATGTTGTCTATCTTTTTATTCTTGAATTCTATTTATATTGCATTGTGATTAGAGAACCTGTCAGGTAATCTGTTTATGTTAATTCTTTGGGATTTATTGAGGCTTCCTTTGCAGCCTAGAATGTTGAGTTTTTGCTGAATTCAGGGTGTGAAGTGTGTGTGTGTGTGTGTGTGTGTGTGTG
>NW_005256074.1:0-287 GCF_000412655.1 Myotis brandtii | reverse complement strand
AGGCCGATCTGCCGCCCGGTGTCCGTGCAGCGTAATAATACGTCCAGCAGAAAGGCCGATCTGCGGCTGGGTGTCAGTGCAGCGTAGTACGTGTAGCGAATTCCTCCAGCAGAAAGGCCGATGTGCCGCCCGGTGTCCCTGTAGCGTAGTACGTCGGGCAGAAACGCTGATCTGCCGCCCGGTGTCCGTGTAGCGTAATACCTCCAGCAGAAAGGCCGATCTGCCACCGGGTGTCCGTGCAGAGGAATTCCTCCAGCAGAAAGGCCGATCTGCCGCTGGGTGTCAGT
>NW_005256073.1:0-287 GCF_000412655.1 Myotis brandtii | reverse complement strand
AGAGGATATAAACCTGGTAAACATATATGCACCCAATTTGGAGTACCCAAGTATATAAAATAAAAACTTCTGAAGGACTTAAAAGGAGAGATCGACAATTTACTAATGCAATTATAGTAAGGATTTTAACACCCCACTGACATTATTGGAAAGGTCTTCTAGACAAAATTTCAACAAGGAAAGAGCAACCCTAAATGACAAACTAGATCAAATGGATTTTATTGACATTTACAGAATCTTTCATCCAAAAGCTGCAGAGTATATATTCTTCTCAAGTCCACAAGGTT
>NW_005256072.1:0-287 GCF_000412655.1 Myotis brandtii | reverse complement strand
AGCTCACAGTCTGATGGGGGCAGAGAGTCAATGAACTCTCATGCAAATCTTACGATTGGACACACAAGGGTTCCAGTCCCATCTCTGCCTTTTACTGTCAGTGTGGCCTCTGGCCAGCCATGTCAGCCTCTCTGAACCTCAGCTCTCTCACCTCTAAGATGGGGATGGTAGTGCCCATGGCCCCTGGGTGTGTTCGGAATGGAATTGGCTCTTGTGTGTAAGTATCTAACACGACGTACTTAACCCTCGTGACAACTCGGGAAGAGGCACTATCATCTCTCCGATTT
>NW_005256071.1:0-287 GCF_000412655.1 Myotis brandtii | reverse complement strand
CTCTATCCACTGAGCCAAACTGGTTAGGGCATATTACGATTTTTTAAAAAGTTCTGTGTATGTGCCCTTGATCACTGTGCTTTTCTTTAAATATTTGTTGGCCAGGTTATTAATGACCATATTCGTGAATATAAAATCCATTACAAAAGCCTAAAATGGTCTTATCTTAGAGTAGTACTTTATTGATTATTCAGAAAATATATTTATGATGACATGTTTACCTAGAAACACTGACATCTTCTTTGTTTAACAAATTTAAATTATTTTTATCAGTGATGCCAATTAAA
>NW_005256070.1:0-287 GCF_000412655.1 Myotis brandtii | reverse complement strand
TGAGAAACATACAGGACTGTATTAGAGACGGACTTGTCTTCATCTTGGTCTCCCGAAGTTACTCATCAAAACGCCTGATAGTTAGTAGCTGCTCAGTAAATGGATTTGGGACGGAGAGGGGCCTTGTGCAAGTCACTGGATTTCTCTGAGCTTTAAACCCCTCGACTATAAATTGGGTGTTCAGTGAGGGTTAAGAACTCAGGCTGTGGACTCACACGGTGGAAGGAATGGATTTTAACTGCCCCATCTGTAAAATATAGGGTGTCCCAAAATTCACGCAAGAAGTA
>NW_005256069.1:0-287 GCF_000412655.1 Myotis brandtii | reverse complement strand
CGTGCACGGGCCTCTAGTCCATTATAAAAATGGACTAATAATTTTGAACATTTGTTCATGTGCTTATTGGCCATTCAAATATCCTTGGAGAAATATCTATTCAGACACTTTGTCCACTTAAAATTGAATGACTTGAGCCCTGGACAGTTAGAGTGTTGGCCCAAACACCGAAGGGTGTGGATTCCATTCCAAGTCAAAGTTATGTACCTGGGTTGCAGGTTCGATCTCCAGCCCCCAGACAAGGCATGTACAGGAGGCAACCAATCAATGTGTCTCTCTTACATCAA
>NW_005256068.1:0-287 GCF_000412655.1 Myotis brandtii | reverse complement strand
GTGAGCCTCAAAGGGGCCCATCAGTCGGGGCTTGGACTCCATGCTGAGGGGTCTGCACAGATGTTGTTGCCCATGAGAAGCTAAGGAGAGTCTGGGGAGTGCGTGGAGGAATGACATACTATATTTGTGCTGTAGAAAAGCAGTCTGAGAGCATGATGAAGGATGGATTAAAGCGTGTGGTGATAGGGAGACCCACTGAAAGGCCACGGTGAGAGATTAGGAATGCCAACATTAGGTAGGGGCAGAGAAGAGAGAAAGGAGCTGATTCTGGAAGGCAGAGCCATGGG
>NW_005256067.1:0-287 GCF_000412655.1 Myotis brandtii | reverse complement strand
GTGCGCGCGCAGCCGCCAGATCCACGGCGGGGACGGGACGTACCAATATGCGGGGGGGGGCGCACCATGTACAGGGCCACCTCCAGTCCCCTTCCTGCTTGTCTACAAGAGCTCCCCTCCAGTAAAAGGAGTGAATTCTATGCTTTAGTTTAGGGCAGGTGAGAAGGAGGTGCCTCAGCAGCTCCCGGAGATTGCACTCACTCTCCTCTCCCTTTAAGGCCCCCAGAGACCGGCAGTGGAGCGGTCCGCAAGGGTCCGCACGTCCCCCGGCGCCCCGCCCAGGCCCC
>NW_005256066.1:0-287 GCF_000412655.1 Myotis brandtii | reverse complement strand
AGTCTTTGAACCACACTTCTCTCACACAGCTTCATTCTCATAGGCACAATGTCAAAGGTAACGCAAGTATGTCGTGACTTGGAAGATTTTTCTTAATCTTCTTTTCCAATACTCCATTTAACCACTTCAGTAATGTATTTCTCTCTTACCCTTCACCCATCCCAAAGACAGCCTAGATGACACAAATGTATGCTATTTCATTTCTATTGATCACTGTAACTGCCCTCCACCACAAAAGGCAGGTGTGCACATATATTTCACCTAATCTCTGGACCAAGAATGCACCA
>NW_005256065.1:0-287 GCF_000412655.1 Myotis brandtii | reverse complement strand
GGAGGGCGGGGCAGTGATGTGCGGGGCTCCCTGCACTGCCCAGCAGGAGCAGGGCTCCTGGGCTGCACACGTTTGTGATTGTGATAAACCCTTGGAGGCAGAGAACTACCCCAGCCTGCGCTTGGTAGGGGGCACCTGAGGCCAGCGAGCCAGCTGACCCGGGGTGTTCAGGGCTCAGCAACGGCATCAGCCTAGAGGACCTCCCACAACTCTGCCCATAATTGGAGTTGGGTCTTCTTTTTATCCAGAATCTAGTAAGAGCTTTAAAACTATATGGGTTGTTGTTG
>NW_005256064.1:0-287 GCF_000412655.1 Myotis brandtii | reverse complement strand
TGATGCTCTACCCACTGAGCCAAACCGGTTAGGGCAAAGGACTTACTTTTTCATTCATTTCTCTGGCAGCATCTGTCGCATCTTCAGAATTCTCAAAGGTAATAAAAGCAAAGCCTCTGGACTAGTTTCTTGCTCGCTCCCTCCTTTATCAAGAGTACTGGAATTTAGAATTTTAAATGCCACATGCCACATAAAATTTAACCTCTTAGAGATATTTCAATTTCTCTAAGCTTTTGAAAAATTCTCACAGAGACTCTTAATCCTATATAATAAAAGGCTAATATGCA
>NW_005256063.1:0-287 GCF_000412655.1 Myotis brandtii | reverse complement strand
AGCATTTATGAGATTTCAACTTTCTATGAAATGTCAAACCAGAAAGATACTGAGTGATTGAAATAGTATCTCCTAAAATTTCTGTGTATCTCAGTTGAGAAAGAGAGATTTTACAAAGTAAATTATATGATTGTCAGTAATTGCTGAGCCTTAAGACTCTTGAGTAAAATTTTTGGTTTTTCTATAACTATTCTGATCTTCATCATCATCAAATATGGAGACAATGTTGTTAGTTTTTTGTTAAGATGTGACAATAAGCCCTAGCCAGTTTGGCTCAGTGGATAGAG
>NW_005256062.1:0-287 GCF_000412655.1 Myotis brandtii | reverse complement strand
TTATGCTAAGTGAAATAAGCCAGATACAAAAGGACAAGTTGTATAATTATGTGTGAATATATATACTCACTATACCTTCCAGCTAGATATTGCATATCCACAGAAGGAGGCAGACAATCGAGTGGAATGTAACATCATTCTCTATTTCTCATTGGGCTTCATTCAAATGGATACATCAATTACATTTTCCAATCCATTCTATCAACCAGATAATTTTTGATAATTTCTCCAAGTTTTGGCAATAGATTTGCTCTCAATCTTAAGTTTCCTTCTTTTTAATGTTTGCC
>NW_005256061.1:0-287 GCF_000412655.1 Myotis brandtii | reverse complement strand
TGATGGGAGCAGGCTGGGTCCTCAGGACGGGAAGGGCCCAGGCCGGTGGAGAATCACCTTGTCCTTCTCATGGGAGCTGAGGTCCAGCAGGACGTGCAGGTACTGGAACTGGCGGGACGGGCGCTTGAAGATCAGGTCTCGGAGGGTGGACATGCCCAGGTAGGTGCGACTCTGGCAAGAGGGAGGGACCGGGCTCAAGCCGCCAGCAGGGAGCCCCGGGTGGCTCTCCTGCCTTGCTCAGAGATGGACCTGCCCTCACACACCCCTTCCACACGGTCTCGGCCCCA
>NW_005256060.1:0-287 GCF_000412655.1 Myotis brandtii | reverse complement strand
GAGAGAAAGAGAAACACTGATATGAGAGAGACACATCGACTGGTCACCTCCCCCATGCACCCCCACTGGGGCTGGGGAACCCGCAACTGACATAACCTGCCCTTGACCAGAATTGAACCTGTGACCCTTCGGCCTGGGGGCCGAGGCTCTAACCACCCAACCAAACCAGCCGGGGCAAGAACTGCATTTTAGTTCCACCTCTGCCACTTCCTAGCTGACTGATGTTGTTCCCCCCAATCCTAAAATAAAGAAATGCTCCCCATGATCCAAAGGCTTCCTAAGCCTCA
>NW_005256059.1:0-287 GCF_000412655.1 Myotis brandtii | reverse complement strand
CCTCTAGTTATTTATAATATCCCCCACCTCTGGCATGTAAGTTCCACAAGGAAAATGATCTTTGTTATGTGTATTCATATATTCCAAGCACCTGAAGCAGTACCTAGCATGGTAGGCACTTGATAAATACCTGTTGAATTAATGAATGAAATAAAGAATGCTGTACATTATCAAATAATAGGGATTCACTGTTGGTCTTCAGACATGTATCCATTGGTACATTCATTCACCAACAATTTTTATCAATTACCAAGTACCTACTATGTACACTAAGCATGTCAAACTCG
>NW_005256058.1:0-287 GCF_000412655.1 Myotis brandtii | reverse complement strand
TGGCCCCAAACTTGTTATTTTTAATTTGCGACACTGGTTTTCTGACACGTGGGGCCCGGCCGCCGCTATGAATTATGCAGGCTCGCGCCTCAGTCGTGTGGCTGATTAAAAAAAAACTAATTAGGTGTGATTTCTTCTTCTTCTTTTTTTTTTTTAAAGAGGAAAAAAAATTAAAATTAAAAAAAACCAGAGACGTCTGACAGGCGGGCTCCTCACCGCGTCGAGGAGGGCGGATTCGGGACAAACGGCCCCTTTACTTTCCAAGCGATGACCCTCCGTCTGTACCC
>NW_005256057.1:0-287 GCF_000412655.1 Myotis brandtii | reverse complement strand
GACCTCAGGCTGCACCCCCTTCCTGGTGGGGCTTGACAGGGGACCTCAGGTCACACCCCCACCCTAGTGCTGGGCTGGGGACCTCAAGCCATGTCCTCCGCCCTGGCGCCAGGCCAGGAAACCTGATGCCATGCCCCTGGCCTAGCGGGGCTTGACGGGAGACCTGAGGCTGCACCCCTTGCCTGGCGGGGATTGATGGGAGTGGGGCCAACCGGGTCTGGGTCTTACGTGATTTTGAGGTGCACACGAGTGGGCAGGGACTTGACTCTGGATCCCACGGCATGCCC
>NW_005256056.1:0-287 GCF_000412655.1 Myotis brandtii | reverse complement strand
CAGAAATGACTGTTCTGGTCACGGTGGCATTAGGGCCAGGAGCCTGGGGGAAGGCCGCAGACCACACTGGGGAAGGGCTTCGTGGGCTGCTCCCCATCCTCTGTGCCGCCACCCCCAGCCACTGGCCCTCATCACTCTCGATTGTATTTTACGTGTCAGCCGCCAAACGTCTGAAAGTAGCACTGAGCACGCCCTGAACCTTACTGTGCACAGGGATGGCTCACTGACTCACTGAACACGGTCTCCTTCGTTATTTTCAAGAAGGAGATCTGCTGGCAAGAAGCACG
>NW_005256055.1:0-287 GCF_000412655.1 Myotis brandtii | reverse complement strand
TTCCCAGCATATGTCAACAGTTTGGCTCAAATAAACTACAAAAACTCTTTACAGGTTTCAATGGTATTTTACGTTAACATAGGAAAATATTAAAATATCTCATAATACCTATATGTTTTCAGATTCAGATAATTCTAGAACACTTTTGAAATGGGATATTGATGCAAACAACTTTTAAACAATTGTGTTTTTAAGGAGCATTGCTTTTGAGGCATTGTAATTTTATTCTTTCAATTTTATTTTGTATTGGTTCAGGTATACAATTTAGTGGTTAGACAATCATACAC
>NW_005256054.1:0-287 GCF_000412655.1 Myotis brandtii | reverse complement strand
GACTTCTCAAATTTGTTTAGGGGCAACTTTATTGTTCGCATATTCACTCTTATCCAAAAAAAAAAGGAAGAAAAAAAAAGATTTGATTAAAGTTAGTGCAGCTGGAGAAAAACATAACAGCAACTAATTATGTCACACTTTCCTAAAAGGTCCCTGAGTTCATTTCTTGTTATCTTGGGTCTGAGTGAAAAGAGACAGCAACTGAAATCACCTTTTGTTTGGTTGGCCAAAAACTCAGCTTCCTACGTTGAACTGAAATAAGTGTAACTCCTTTTTGAGCCAAGAAT
>NW_005256053.1:0-287 GCF_000412655.1 Myotis brandtii | reverse complement strand
GTGTGAATAAAAAGTGCATGGAAGCTAGAAGAGTAACAAGAGCAGGTATTTAGTGGATATTTATGGAAGGAGCAACTTCTTGGCAGCATTGAGCACTTTGAACTCACTCTCTTTCTGGAACCTCGCTCATCTTCCTTCTATTTTATTGTTTCTCCCTGTTTTTGATAGCACCCTAAGCTATGCCTGATGATTTCTCCTTAGAGCTGAGTCCTTACAGATCTAAGTGCAGAGGATAGAGGAGAGACATGGTTGAATAAAGTGTTTGCTTTTATGGATCTTCTGTCCTA
>NW_005256052.1:0-287 GCF_000412655.1 Myotis brandtii | reverse complement strand
ATGTGAGGATGGAGAAGCAAAGGGCTGGTGCATCAACCCTCTAATCTTCCACTTGTATATTTATTGATAATTGAGATTAATCCAGGCCTACTCTTACTGAAGTATGCTCTTCTTTACAGCTGGACATATCTAAATCGAAACATACACAGTACAGAAACAAACTATGACAGATTTCTGTGATGGTAGCAAGTAATCTTTGAATGGATTCATCCATTCAGAGTTGTTGTGCAGAGGAAAGCAAACTTGTCTGACTTCAGGAAGCTTAGCACCACCAGGCTGTGTACATA
>NW_005256051.1:0-287 GCF_000412655.1 Myotis brandtii | reverse complement strand
CACGGGTGCACAAATCTGTGCACTGGGCCTCTAGTATTACATAATAGCCAAAAGCTTCTAGGAATTCAGGAGTAGTAATTCATCACAACAACATCTATATTCATTTGGAAAATAGTAGTTCATAAAAGTGCAAAACATGTCATTTATTCCAACTAAGGTTGTTGTGTAAATAGATTTATGTACTTAAAATGATCCCATGCCCTCCCCTCACCTCTCAACGTGTGGCTCAAAGGCCCAAAGATTCCTTTAGGAAGGAATCTGCTGATGGAGGTGTGGAGATTATCTAA
>NW_005256050.1:0-287 GCF_000412655.1 Myotis brandtii | reverse complement strand
TGTGTTCTGGAAATTGTGGCTGATAGCACAGCATGGAACTGGGTCTCTGTGATATTGTGACATTAAGGAGTGACAGAGTGTCATCTTTGTTGGAGCCTCGGATGCTCTCTAATTGAGCCTGGCTGGGAGAGGGAAGCTGTAGCCCAGTGCAGTGGCCATCCTCCAATTCCGAATTCCAAAAGCACAGACAAAGAGGGGTCCTGGCGTCCATAGCCCAACGCCTTCTGCACACAGTAATCCTCCAAGTAGTTATCTCCATTATTTACTGATTTTTCCAGTTTCACTCT
>NW_005256049.1:0-287 GCF_000412655.1 Myotis brandtii | reverse complement strand
CACGGGACAACACTCCAACCTATTAAGCCACCTGGCCAGGGCTATTTATTATCTTATAGTTAAGGTACTAAAATATCTTTTAGGTTCATAGGCAATATCATATCACAGATCCATAATTTATACTATTTCTACTTATTCATTGGAAATAAAAATGGCCAGAAAGGAGAAAATATATTGTGGTTGAACAGCTACATTTATTTGTGGGTAAAGAGACCTAGGTATAAGATTAAAGTCTGAGACTTCATCTAAGTCAAGAAGAGTGATGGGGCATTAATGAAGGGATGTAG
>NW_005256048.1:0-287 GCF_000412655.1 Myotis brandtii | reverse complement strand
CAGGCTGGGCTGAGGGGACCCCCTCCCCCCGTGCATGGATTTCGTGCACCGGGCCTCTAGTATTTATATAAAGAAAGAATCTGAGGCCTTTCTGGTGATGGGGAGAAGGGCCCGGAGGTCTGAGTGGCCGCTAGAGCTGCCCACAAACCACGCCTCCCGTAGCCTCAGACTCTTTGATTAAAGGTATTACTTACATTTGTTGTTGCTGTTAATTTTAGCAAAGAGTCCATACGTGGGACATGAAAGTTTCTCTATGCAAATAAGGCTTCTGTGTTTAAACATTATTC
>NW_005256047.1:0-287 GCF_000412655.1 Myotis brandtii | reverse complement strand
CGGACAGCTGAACGACCTTCCAGATGTCCTTCTGGACAACCTTCAGGATAAAGTCGGGGCTGCAAGGGCCTATCACCGAGCCCTGGCCAGGTGGGCAGGGCCTCACTCTGCACAGCACTGATCATAGAGCCCTGGCAGGGTGGGCATGGCGGGCAGGGCCTCCCTATGGGCAGCGTTCAATGGCGGAGTCCAGGCCCGGTGAGGAGGGCCTCCGTCACAGAGCCTCAGCAGGGTGGGCAGAGCCTCCCTGTGGGCGGTGATCAATGGCGGAGCCCAGGCTGAGTGGG
>NW_005256046.1:0-287 GCF_000412655.1 Myotis brandtii | reverse complement strand
TGTAAATTATAATTATGAAAACCACAGAGAAAGATTTGCTTCTAGATTTGCTTCTAGAATATGCAAGCTCATGTGCACATTTTTGCATTAGAATTTAGCTTTAAGCTAATTTTAGAGTAACAATGTTTTAAAAATAATTTCTCATTAAGGTCAGTATGAAACATCAAAAAGAATCTGTGTAGTGCTATTTTATTTTATGTTTTACACTTAAATACCCCAATTGGAGAGTGTAGTGCAATGATCCCTAATAAAAGAAGGAACACAGTAAACTCAGGTTTTGATGTAAA
>NW_005256045.1:0-287 GCF_000412655.1 Myotis brandtii | reverse complement strand
GAGTGAGATGACGGTGAGCAGTGACTGGGACGCGCGTGGGGACTTCCCAAGGCAGTGTGTGCCCCCTCGGCCACCGGAGACCTGCTTCCTCCTTCAGATGGCGAGCAGATGGGGTGGGAAAGGCCGCCGTGAGAGAGTTTGAGGTTGGGGTTCGGTGACGGTCAGTGTAGTCTGCAGCCGGGTGGACGCCACAGCCACGTGCTCTGGCATGAATATGGTCACAGCCGGGGCCGGTGTCGGGACGCCCCCTGAGCTGCGGGCGGGTTACAGGGACCCGGTGCCTCGTC
>NW_005256044.1:0-287 GCF_000412655.1 Myotis brandtii | reverse complement strand
TCAGAGAAAGATAAATACCACATGCTTTTACTTATATGTAGGATCTAAAGAACAAAATAAATGAATCAACAAAATTGAAATAGACTCAGACACAGAGAGCGAACTGGTGGTTGCCAGAGAGTAGGTAAGTTGGGGACTGGAGAAAGAGCTGAAGGGATTAAAAAGTACAAATGGATAGTTAAAAAATAGTCATGGTGCCCTGCGCTGGTGTGGCTTAGTTGGTTGGGCTGTCATTGAGTATACTGAAAGATCATGGGTTTGATTTCTGGTCAGGGCACATACCCAGG
>NW_005256043.1:0-287 GCF_000412655.1 Myotis brandtii | reverse complement strand
AAAAACCCCACTTCAAGCAAAGCTAAAACAGGAGATGTAGTTAGAGATTATAACAGCTAAGAAGCAAATGTTGACAGGGCTTTTACTCCTTACTGATATGAACATGAGATAGCTATAAAATGATTAAGTACTTGATCCATTCTAGTCAAACTCTATCTAATTGTGACTTTCACTGCATTTTGACAGCAGGAAGTGAGGTCAGGAAACTATGACCAGCCCTAACAGGTTTTGCTCAGTGGTTAGAGCATCAGCCTGTGGAATGAAGGATCCTGGGTTCAATTCTGGTC
>NW_005256042.1:0-287 GCF_000412655.1 Myotis brandtii | reverse complement strand
GGCTAGTATAGAATAAGGTGAGCATTGTAGTTGTTCACTGATTTATTTCATTTGTTCATGTCACTTCAGACCAAGTTTCCTGAATGCTGAAGGACTTAGAGCTGGGGGAGACAATCGCTAGAATGTGAAGTGGAATATAGGAATTATATTAACAGTCCTGGCTGAGTTTCCCACATGCCCAGGAATGAATTTAGGAGCTGGGAAGCTTGGAATAATCCTAGAGATAGTAATATTGGGATGACTGTTCTATGCATAGGGAAGTTAAGTGAAATAAGGGTGAAATTGTG
>NW_005256041.1:0-287 GCF_000412655.1 Myotis brandtii | reverse complement strand
TCATTTCCAGCTCCCGTTTAGGGTCCGGGTCGTGTGCTCCCCCTCTTTCCACACCCCCCGCCCGCGAACCGACGGTAACTCGGCCTCGCCGCCTGCCCTCCTCCACGTCCTGTTCCCAGTTGGGGTTGGCGGTGGGGAGGGGGTGCCCCCCACTGTCGCCACACGCCCCCGACTGTGAAAGGCACCAAAGCCCATTTGCTCACTGCCCGCCCCGCCATTCCTGGCCTTCGGTGGAGGGACGGCACCAGCACCGGCGCCTCCGCGCCTTCCATCCCCGGGCCCTGGTT
>NW_005256040.1:0-287 GCF_000412655.1 Myotis brandtii | reverse complement strand
CAAACTCCCAGGTGCTGCTCAGGCTGCTGGTCCTTGAGCCATACAGTTGGAGTAACTCTGTATCAGAAGGGCTCCCAGGGAACATCCAGGGATGTACTTGATGATTACAGCCCTTTCACCAGAAAGTGGCAGTCTTTGTAGTCTTTAAATATATTTTTTTATCTGGTGGGAAAGGCCTGTGTTTTCTTCAGGACTAAGGAAAAAAATATTCTATTACTTATGCATTATATAGTGACACCAGTGTTTATTCTTTGTAAAGAAACAACTACAGAGTAGAGTTAAAAAAA
>NW_005256039.1:0-287 GCF_000412655.1 Myotis brandtii | reverse complement strand
ATGTAAAGTACAGCATAGGGAACAGAGTCAAAAATATCGTAATGACTATGTACGGTGTCAGATGGGTAGTGCTAGACTTTTCCGGGTGATCCTTTGAAAGATATATAAATGTCTAATCTCTATGTTGTACACACGAAACAACCATAATTAAAAAAAAAATAAAAAAACAATGTGAAGAGCTTATTTTAGGCACAGATGGCCCAAAGTCAAAGATTCAAGTACAGAATAAGGACACAAGGCTAGTAACAAAGGCTAGGACCAAACTGAAAAAAAAAAATGGCCCTTCC
>NW_005256038.1:0-287 GCF_000412655.1 Myotis brandtii | reverse complement strand
AGTCCCACTGGAGGGAAAATAAAAAAGAATTTTTAAATATAAGAAAAAATAAAAGAACAAAATAGATCTTTATGTACTTATATAGAAAGCTAATCATTAAATATTAAGTCAATGCCATTTTCCACAAGATTAAAAAAGTGTACATGGAACAGAAAAAATTAAAGACCTAACAGACGAAATATAAGTAAAAACCAATTTAAAAATGCAGACAATGCTAAGGGTATATGTAAGAAGCCACAGCCAGATAGGTAGGAGGGGGCTAGTCCCACATCCATGTGTGGTGGTTA
>NW_005256037.1:0-287 GCF_000412655.1 Myotis brandtii | reverse complement strand
AATGCCCAACCAACTGAGCCACACTGGCCAGGGCTCAAAGCAATTTTTAAGAGAAACAATGAAGTTGGAAGATATAACCTACCTAATTTCAAAACTTGTTATAATGCTACAATAATCCAGATAGTTTGATATTGGTGAAAAGATAAATATAAAGATCAATGGGACAAAATGGAGTCCAGAAATAAACCCATACATGGTGGGTCAAGTGATTTAAAAAACTTTTTTTAAAATAATGATTTTAGAGAAAGGGAGAAACATTTGTCCCACTTATTTATGCATTCATTGCT
>NW_005256036.1:0-287 GCF_000412655.1 Myotis brandtii | reverse complement strand
AGAGGATTTATGTTTGCAAAAGTATTATATTTTAAGAAAATTTAAGTAGTTTAATATCAATTCTTTTCATTTAGGAAAAAGATTTAAAGGTAGAGAAAATGATCGTCTATCAATGAACAGAAAGTAATAAAATAATTATCATTCTCTAAAAAAAGAATTATTTGTGTGCGGTTAATATTTTATATGAAATTTGTCTCTCTAAGGAAACATTCATTATTTTTTATTTCTAAGTTTGTAAATAGTGAATATGCAAAAAATATTTACATAAACCTAATTTGTGGGAATAA
>NW_005256035.1:0-287 GCF_000412655.1 Myotis brandtii | reverse complement strand
CTCCGGAGTGATCTTGTTAAACTTAGTGAGAGTGAAGTCTGAGCCATATTACTATGAGGCCCCTCCCTGCCGCCTCCACTGGAAAAATAGACATGAAGCAGGAGCAAGGGCAGCAGCAAGGGAGGCAGCCAGGGCTGTAACGGCGCCAGGGCACCCGCCTTCCTCAGTGTCCCAGGCAGATTGGCCAGCACGCATACACCTCTGTCCCTGTCAAAGAGGTGGCGGCAGCTCCTTGCTTGACTCCCAACCAAAAGAGTAGCTAAGAGTTGATAACCTGGTTGGCCGTT
>NW_005256034.1:0-287 GCF_000412655.1 Myotis brandtii | reverse complement strand
CCTATGTCAAGTAGGACTCTACCTTCTTATCATATTGCTTTGCATACTTAATTATACTGTATGGTTTTTTAGTTTACAGTTTATTGCCTATCTCTTTCACCAGAATGTGTGCCTTAAAAAATCGAAGATAGTATGTGATTATGCATGGCATTATACATAGTAGTTACTTAATAATTGTTTGTTGATCTCCTATAGAGCAGGCTTCTAAATAAAATGTTTACTAAATAAAAAACTGAGGAATATTTATAACCTTTTGTGTATTTATTTTCCACATTCTTATGGCCATA
>NW_005256033.1:0-287 GCF_000412655.1 Myotis brandtii | reverse complement strand
GTGACCACATACACTGTGCCCTTTCCCACCTCGTTTCTGCCCACTGCTTCTGCCCTTCGTGTACCCTCACCCCCACCTCCCCTTTCACTATCCCATCATTTGGATTCACCTTATGATGTAGGGTTCCCTTTAAATACTGCCTCCTTAATAAAACTTTCCTAATCTCCTCATTGAAAACACTGCCTTCCTATCTTGGACGCCCATAGTACTTTGCATCTCATTTGTGTCATCCATCACATTCTGGGTTGCATTTTTATTTATTTACTAGAGGCCCAATGCACGAAATT
>NW_005256032.1:0-287 GCF_000412655.1 Myotis brandtii | reverse complement strand
GGGACCCTTCAGTCTGCAGGCCGTGATAGTCCATCTTTTATCCAGAACTCAAAAAATTAGGATTCATTTAGAAACACATCAGAGTCCCTCTAAATCAGGGGTTGGCAAAACAATTTATGGGAATGACCAGATAGTATATAGTTTAAGATTTTCAGGCCGTAGAGTTCTTATGAAATTATTCAACTCTACAATTGTAGCATAAGAGTAGTCACAGATAATAAGTAAATTAGAGTGACTTAAGTGTGACATTCCTAGAACACACAATTTAAGGAGACACTCATTTCCAG
>NW_005256031.1:0-287 GCF_000412655.1 Myotis brandtii | reverse complement strand
TAAGGACAGAAAAAGGCTTAACTAGTATACACTTTCAGTTCATTTCAAATAGGTGCTTATGGATTTTTATTAGGACACATATATATTCTTCCATCTGATCCCTCTTATGACCAGCAGAGAGCTATCCCATAACACAGTTGTCTGAGCATAGCCTTACATTATGAAAAGAACAACCTTAATTGGCCCAATAAAACTGAATGCAACACAGGCCTTTCTCACCATGTTACAAATTCAACAGACATGAAGCCTCAAAAAAAAGACTCCACTATTTCAGTACTTAACACTGT
>NW_005256030.1:0-287 GCF_000412655.1 Myotis brandtii | reverse complement strand
ATGTATGTGTATATATATATATATATATATACACACAAATACACTTGTTTATGAGATATGAAGAAGGAGGAGGTCAGTGCTCATAACGGAGTATCATTCTGGAGGGGCTACAGCGACATGAGACACTAACAAGCACATATAAACTTCTTATTGGTTTCCTATTAATTTGGGCCTTAAATTCTCCCAGAGTTTTCCCCAAATCTCATACATTTCTCAAATTAGTGGCAAACAAATGGAAAAGTCAGGTTCTTTTTTGAAATACTACTGAACCATTTCACTTAATCCAG
>NW_005256029.1:0-287 GCF_000412655.1 Myotis brandtii | reverse complement strand
TTCTCCGAAACCTGGCTTGGACTTCCGCCAGCTTGTACTTGAAAACCCAACTTGCACACTGGAGCTTCAGGCTCTGGGAAGACACGTCCTTTGGCCGCAAGCACATAGCTACCCCTGACTCGAAAAGGGTCCCACCCAATATAAACACCTGGTAGTGACTCAAAAATTCCAAACTGGTTTAAAATCTTTTTATGAATCATCTAAAAACTCATAGCTATCACATGACTCACAGGCCAACCACCTAAAGCAGCAAGAACGAGCCACGTCAGAACTCGTTCCCAATATCG
>NW_005256028.1:0-287 GCF_000412655.1 Myotis brandtii | reverse complement strand
ATTATTATGGCAACAGTGGCAGGTAGAAACTGTTACTATCATTTCCATTTTACAAATGAGAAAGTGAGGCTTTGATACTTACAGGAAACTCTAGGTTCTTATGCCAATAAGTGTTTGCATTGGTACTTGAATCGGAAATTTGGAATCGGTTCCAAATGTCATACTCACATCCAATAAGCACTGCATCGGGGCTAATCACCAACAATTCATGTGTTTTTTGTGCTTATTATTATTATTATTGTTATTATTTGGAAAGTGGAACAGTGTGTCAGGGCTGCCTGGGAAAA
>NW_005256027.1:0-287 GCF_000412655.1 Myotis brandtii | reverse complement strand
ATTATATATATTATACATAATTATATGGTAAAATCTCTCTATATAAAAGCCCAGTGACTGGAACAGCAGAACAACCAGAATGACCAGAATGATTGGTGGCTATGACACCCACTGTGGCAGCCAATCAGTCTGATCTGGGCCCCGATAGCCTGGATGGCCCCACCCCGATCGGTCCCCAACACCCCGATCAGGGGCAGGTCAGCTGGCCAACCGCCTGCAGCCCCTCCTGCCCTGCTGGCCCAGCCTGATAGGCCCCCATTGGGGTGGGCTGGCCAGACCCCACCCAT
>NW_005256026.1:0-287 GCF_000412655.1 Myotis brandtii | reverse complement strand
TGAGGGACAGCTGCCAGGATCCCTGTGCTGAGTTATTGTCCAATGCTGCAGAAACCATCTTTCTTGGGTGGAGCACTCCCTTCTGTGTGGCCTTAGCCTGGGGGAAAGCAATAGCCCACCCTCTGGACGCCCCTACCTTGAGGAGCTTATATGCTGTTTAGAGTACAGCCAGAGGCTTTTTCAGTGAGCCTAACAGGTAGCCAGCAGGTAGAGGTGGATCTTGGGGTGCTTTAGGACTTTTTCTGATCTGCCCCCAGGGCAGGACGAGTAAAAGCCAGCCTTGGTAC
>NW_005256025.1:0-287 GCF_000412655.1 Myotis brandtii | reverse complement strand
ACTCCAAATCCCGCTTTCTTTGATCTCGGTGCAGCGATGTGACCAGCCGTGCCTTTGTGTGCAGTCAAGCCCCCAGGCCCTGAGGAAGCGCGTTAGTTTTTAGGGAGAAGGGGGACAGTGTCCCCCGGAACACCAACAGTTAGAGCATTCCACCTCTAGAGGGAGCCAAACAGCTGTCCTTGGAGGAGGGCAGCCAGGCTGAGGGCCAAGGCCAGGAGGTGCAAACCGGCCCCCAGGGCAGGCTCCTTCCCTGTGTGTGAGCAGGGCTGGCAGGGACCGCCCTAGGC
>NW_005256024.1:0-287 GCF_000412655.1 Myotis brandtii | reverse complement strand
CTAACCTTTTCTGTATACATTTAACCTTTCTCTGTCTACTTGTTCTTGTTTTATTTCCATTCATTTCTCCTCAAAAATAATTCAAGTCCTTTTTCAACCTCACATTTCTTTTCAGCTATTTTCCTGTCTTTATTCTTTCCTTCATCAGATGTCTACATTTACTGTGTCTACCTTTACCTCTCTCATGCTGCTTTACCGAGAAATGATAGCACATCACTGTAAGGTCTAATATTAAAATTAATTGGGAATAAGTTCAGAGGGGTCAAAGCATTAGAACTGGCTTTTTT
>NW_005256023.1:0-287 GCF_000412655.1 Myotis brandtii | reverse complement strand
ATGCAATCCTGTAATCAATGTAAAATTATTTCCAAAAGGCGGTTTGATAAAAATGCATCTCCCAGACTGTTCTCTTCATGTAACAGCCTGTGTGGAAAATAGATCTGAGATTCAGTTTGCTTTCAGGTACCCGAGTTTGTAAGTTAGTGAACTGCCACTAGGGGGCACTGAAAGCGCGCATAAGGATGATTCTCACTGGCATATTTTTCCTTTTGCTGTCACTATGGGGAATGCAGACATAATAAAACGCACTGGTTTAGGAGATCATTTAGACCTGTAATAAGATG
>NW_005256022.1:0-287 GCF_000412655.1 Myotis brandtii | reverse complement strand
TCACACTGCTAGCAAGGAGCAATGCTGAATGGAATCTGATTCAATATATCACTTTTCAATCTCAAAGAAGGCTTGATGACCAAATCCTTCCAGGCCACCATTCTTGCTGATACATACTGCAGGACTTGCATGGTAAAGGCCAAGGTGATGGACAGTGAGTTTCTGTTAAAAGAATGCCAGGTAGCAGAGAGTTTCCCATAAGTGGTATAAACTCCGGCTGCTTCTCTTTGATACTTGCTGGGCAAGCCAAGTATCAAACTCAGATTGTACTCCTTGATACTGGCTGG
>NW_005256021.1:0-287 GCF_000412655.1 Myotis brandtii | reverse complement strand
AAGTCTGTTCTGGAGGTAGAGAAGTAGGCATATTATTATTGAATAAATGTTTTATCGGGCACCCACAATATGCAAGGTTATTTTAGCCAATGTCCAGATATAAGTGTAATTCCAACATATCTTGGTGTGCTCGCACTTCATTTGGTAAGGGTGTGTATCAGGCAGGGCTCCATGGGAAACATTTGGTCTGCACAGAGCAGGCTAAGTTGAGAAACACATGAGTCCGGAAGTGTGAGGAGTAGTGTGGTTACTGGGCTGGCAGCAGCGGAGGCATACTCCAGCCCCCT
>NW_005256020.1:0-287 GCF_000412655.1 Myotis brandtii | reverse complement strand
CGCAGACCTCAGCAAAGCAGAGCTGGGGCAGCTCGTGGCTGTGCAAAGGTCACTGGCATCCACATCTGTTTCAGAGGCTCGGTGGCGTCTTGGTGGAGTCTTGGTGGAGTTTCTGGCTGAAGAGTCGCCGAAGAAAATCCATGTCTGCCACATTGTGGGCAAGCCCACACCCAGCGGAGTTTGGATGGGGACTGGGAAGACCCTTCGTACAGTGCATGGAGTGTCTAGAAAGGGGTCTGTCAAAGGTCAGGAAATGAGGGCACCCTCTTCTCAGCATTCAGATGGCA
>NW_005256019.1:0-287 GCF_000412655.1 Myotis brandtii | reverse complement strand
CCCTCTATTTTAAGATTTACTATAAAGTTACAGTAAATCAAGATAGTGTACTACTGGCGAAGAGAAAAACACATATATCAAACAATAAAGAGTCCCAAAATAGACCTACACAAAGGTGCAAAGGCAGCTCAGTGGAGAAAGGAGAGTCTTCAACAAATGAAATTGAACGATTAGACCCATATGAAAATGTATGAAACTCACCCCTTATAAAATGGAATCATAGAAATAAGTGAAAATTTTAAACTCTCAAACTTTAAAACATTAAAGAAAAGCCCTGTGATCTGGGG
>NW_005256018.1:0-287 GCF_000412655.1 Myotis brandtii | reverse complement strand
TAAAATAGTATTTTTCTAAAGGCCTATAAACCAATATTGCCTTCAACTACCCAAAATTACTGTCTTTAGGTGTCCTGGTCAGTGTTTTTCAGTTCCTGAATTACTCTCATGGGCAGACTTAATGTGATGCTAATGGTCTCTCACTTGCTTTTAGGGTCTCTCATTTGCAACAACCTCTTCCAAGACACTGGGTAAGGAGGGTACAATAATGTGTGTGTAGTCAGATGTTTTTCAAATGTGTAAGAGTAAGAATTTTGCCCTAGCTGGTTTGGCTCAGTGGATAGAGT
>NW_005256017.1:0-287 GCF_000412655.1 Myotis brandtii | reverse complement strand
TGATATAGATGTATATTTTAACATACTTTTCATTATAAAAATAATACTACTTATGAAATAAATGCTTATAATATGCCAGGTGTATAGAAGAACTTCCTATCCACGATTTCGTATAATCCTCACCACATCCTATGATGTAGGTACTGTTATTATCCCCATATTGCAGATGAGGAAACTAAGCCTAGAAAGTAGTGTTGTAGGTTGGATTCCCTGGACACAGTCTGAGTTGCGTAGGAATGTTTAGCTGCTGAGTGTTCCCAGTAGATCCACCTGTGAGGAAGTAAGAC
>NW_005256016.1:0-287 GCF_000412655.1 Myotis brandtii | reverse complement strand
AAAAAGAAAGAAATGGTTGGGAGCCAGAGAAAGCAAGGGGTCCATGGTCAGGCACTGGAAGGTGGGGTAAGAAGAGGGTTTTCTTTGTAAAATTATGTCTTTGAATCTAAAGTTTAAGCTTATATTGTTTATACAGGGCTTGGGATGCTTGGTTATTTTCATTCTAACAATGGTATTCTAAAACTATCTCTGACCAAACATCCTATCTAGTCGGTTGTGCAGGGGATGGAAATCTGGGTGTGGCTGCGCCCCCGCAAGTGACTAAAAGCCTGTTTTCATTCTAGACC
>NW_005256015.1:0-287 GCF_000412655.1 Myotis brandtii | reverse complement strand
CCGAGCTCAAAAGGTTCGCCATCACTGTCCTAAACTGAGTTCAAATATGCTCACAAAATATGGTCCCATAGTTGTTATTTTTCTTTTGTTACTTAATTTACCCTCTCCCCAACATGCGCTACTAGTACTGAGTTCAGTTTCTCCCATTGGGATATACTCTCAAGTCTCCTACTTAACTGCATTAGCCAAGAACTCTAGGAATTGACATTATCCCAAGTAAACTATTCCTGCTTCCACTCTCTATAGTAAGGATCTGATTGGATCATGGTGGCCATGTGTTCTCAACA
>NW_005256014.1:0-287 GCF_000412655.1 Myotis brandtii | reverse complement strand
TGCATGTGTGTGCCTACGCACGTGCACTCACCCACAGGCACAAGCAGTAACTCAACACCGGTTACATTTACATGTAAAAATGCACTTAAAAAACAAATGTTTTCTTTGGTCATGGTTAAAAAAACTTTGAAAGAAATTAAATTAATGCCTAAAAGCGTAGGATTGTATTAAGTAAGCATTTTAACTTTATTAAGATGCAAAGCAGATATACACACATACATATATTCATATATTTTTAAAAGTATTTTGGAGGGTTTTTTACATGTTTTTATCGATTTTAAATAGAA
>NW_005256013.1:0-287 GCF_000412655.1 Myotis brandtii | reverse complement strand
TGCCTTTAAGCAAAGAAAACATTGATAATAAATAATAATATACTCACTAAAAATGTTACTACAAAAGACATTGATCATGATTTTTAAAATGGTAAGTTCAACATTACTCTCTGAATATAGAATTTATTTGGGAAGGAGTAAAGTAACAAAATTTAAATTTTATTTGACCCAGTTCATTAACTATTTTTTTTTCATAAAAAATAAGAAAAATAATTAAATTAAAATGGTATAAAGGAGTGATTGAACAAAAGAGTTTTAAAAAGAGAAATAAAACTCATGGACATGGA
>NW_005256012.1:0-287 GCF_000412655.1 Myotis brandtii | reverse complement strand
TGCAATAACTGAGAAGGCCACTCAAAACGTTCTAAGAAGAACCAATTAAAATACAAAACTTATGTAAATGTTTGTATTTAAAATTATACAGTTTCCTCTGGTTTAGCAAGGACTGTATTTTCAAGAACACTATACAAATAGTGAAGAAAAAGGGAAAATTCATAGTGAAGGAGTGCACATACATGTAAACTATAAAATCTTCACATTCTCTCCCAATTTCCAGGATATGTTTGCATAGAGCTATGGTATGCACAATACATGATAGACAGACAGACTCCCAGCTCCCC
>NW_005256011.1:0-287 GCF_000412655.1 Myotis brandtii | reverse complement strand
CCCTGTGAGAGAGTTCACGTAAAAACAGCAGGATGGACCCCCCCCCCAATTATTTACCAATTTTCCAAACAGTGAGTTTGTTCCCTAGCATCTGACGAGGGGGGTCTGCTGAGTTTTATTTTTAATATTTCACCACTTGTCATGGCGAAGCGAAGTTCTAGGATAGGCGCACAGTCTGGGAGGGATAAACACGCGCTACTTTTGACTGGTGGCGGTGACAGTCCTAAAGGCCGTGCATAGGCTGGGTGCAGTGTATCTAGTGGTCACCACAGAAGTTGATTCAAAGC
>NW_005256010.1:0-287 GCF_000412655.1 Myotis brandtii | reverse complement strand
AGAAAGCAGTTCCTGCTGGGCCCATTCAACCTGGGCCCATATAGAGGCACTGTCTCTATATAAGTCAATATGATGTGGCCAGTTTTTTCCCCACTCCAGCACTGGAACAATCACTTTCTTTGGTTAAGTTGGTTTGCATTTACGGACCACATGGTTTAAAAAAAAGTGATCCTATAATATCACTTTGGTGGCACCACACTCAGCCTTGTGAGGTGTGTGGTATTAGTGTGGGCCATGCAGCTTCTGTCTGTTGTGTCCAGGGAAGTTTACATATGGTTTCTTATCTT
>NW_005256009.1:0-287 GCF_000412655.1 Myotis brandtii | reverse complement strand
GAACCAGGAATTTACGCCTGAGGCTGGGGCGTGGAGGTGGGACTTGGGGACTTTCCAGGCTCCCACTCCAGTCTCCCCACCTCCCCAGCCAGGGGCTGACGTCACCTTTCCTCCTCTCCCCCTGGTTCCCTCCGCTGTGCCTTTCCTGGTGCTGGTCCTGCCTACAAGCCTCCTGCTCCTGTGGCCTCTACACACCCTGCCCGTCACCTAATGCACCAAAGCCGCCTCCTCCAGGAAGCACTCCCTGCCCAGGCACGGCCAGCTCTCCCCACTTCCCTCCTCCTCCC
>NW_005256008.1:0-287 GCF_000412655.1 Myotis brandtii | reverse complement strand
TCGGTGGAGAGGTGGAGGTGGAGGGTGACCTCAGAGCAATGGGGTCTCCCTCGCGTGGCACCGACCGGCTGTTTCTGGGGACTTCCTGCCTGCAAACCCCAGGGTCTCCGGGGGGCGTGGTTCTTGGAAGCACCTCTCGTAGCCAGATGTGGAACTCCTGGCCCTCAGGAACAGCTGGGATGGACAGAGTGGCCCCCAAAGCCAGGGCTTCAGGGGTTGTCTGGGGCTATATCCCAGGAAGGGTTTTTAGGGGTCTCTGCAGCGCCCTCTAGTGGTAGCCTCCACAC
>NW_005256007.1:0-287 GCF_000412655.1 Myotis brandtii | reverse complement strand
ATAAGCATAACCAATGGACATAGAGAGTAGGGGGGTGTTCTGGGGAGTGGGAGCTGGTGGGGAGAGGTCAATGGGGTTAAAAGGAGACATATATAATACATTAAACAATAAAGAATTTAAAAATAATAATAATAATAATAAAGAAAACAAAGAATTAGCAGGTATCTTACTGCATCGGATCCACTATATCTTTGAGATTCCCAAGTTTTAGAAAATTATAAAACAAACAAAACAAACCCCTCAAGTTTTTTGATCAAATTCAACTTTTGTTCTCAGGAGAAAAAAAA
>NW_005256006.1:0-287 GCF_000412655.1 Myotis brandtii | reverse complement strand
GGGAGTATAAATCGATAGGCACTTTTTGTAATGTGAGTTGCCAGTGTCAACTGTCAACATTCATTCATTTTGACCCAGAAATCCCACTTTTTGGCATCTTGCACGTGTTTATGGACACTCACTTCAGTATTCTCTGTAACAAAGGGAAAAATGTAAATAACAAAAATGTTCATTCATAAAGGAATGGCTAAATAAACTATAATAAACACTTTTTTTAATCCTCACCTGAGGCTGTATTTTTTACTGAGTTTAGAGAGAGAGGAAGAGGGCGAGAGACAGGAGAGACA
>NW_005256005.1:0-287 GCF_000412655.1 Myotis brandtii | reverse complement strand
TCCTATGCACTGGGTTTAGCAAGTAAAAGCAAGGAAATGATAAAGACAGAGCAACCGCACCGCTGCATGTCTCTCCTCTCCCCCCCCCTTTCAGGCTTCCTTTCTTGGTGCAGCTTCCCAAGGCTGTTGGCTTATATCTAGAGTCCCCCGCTGCCAGCAGCCCTGTGGACTCCCCTCCATAGTCGAGCACTACATGTCTCCCCAAGGGACGCAGAGTTGGTGCAGCGCAATCTCCTTCTGACACTGTAGTCCCAGCTGCGGGTGTTTCTCCCTCCAGCCTAGATCCC
>NW_005256004.1:0-287 GCF_000412655.1 Myotis brandtii | reverse complement strand
TTTTTTTGCTCTTTAAAATGTAACTTTTGATTTCCAAAAGAATCAATAATTATAGTTCAGAATGTCCCAGTTATTCAAAATTAGTTTTAAACACTGATGCATTTCTTTCAATAGTTTTGGGGTGAGTTTTTGGAAAGTGTTCTACTTATATTTTTCATTATTTTCCTCAAGCTCTCCTCTCACTTTTAGAAAGTTGTGAGTTGAGCCTTGAGATTTCACAAATACATGTTTTAAACAAGATGCAGGTTTTTCCTTCAGATACATGAAGCTTTTCCCCGCCAATAGTC
>NW_005256003.1:0-287 GCF_000412655.1 Myotis brandtii | reverse complement strand
GGCACAGGCCAGCCCTGGGGACCTAACCATGCACGAATTTCGTGCACCAGGCCTCGAGTATGAGATACGGATGTTTTCTTGGGGTGCTTATAACCATGCCCTGGGCTTACCTGCTCCTTAAAAATTCATGTATTTGCTTTCTGTGCCTGGAAGATCAGTTTCTACAAAGCCACTCATTATTTAATAAGAGATATTCTGTTTTCATTAAATCCAAAGATAACTTGGGAGCATGCTTTTTAGGATGGAGGAAGACTATTAATAAATACTAATTTTATACACACACACAC
>NW_005256002.1:0-287 GCF_000412655.1 Myotis brandtii | reverse complement strand
AAACAAACAAAACAAAAACACTTTCCACCTAAAAACTGAGATTTGTAAACTGAAATACTCAGTACAGATTTTGAAGGAGAGAATGAACACTGTTAAGATTCAAATGAATAAGACCAAGTGGGGGGAAAAAGAAAACAAAGCCAAACACACCCAAAACAAATAAACAAAAAAACCCAAACAAACAAAAACACAAAAGGGAAGAAAATTATGAGGAAAAAGATCCTGGATGGTCAAGAAATCTAAGAGGGAACCAACCTGGACTAGCACATGGGGTTCAGATCAGTAAT
>NW_005256001.1:0-287 GCF_000412655.1 Myotis brandtii | reverse complement strand
ATCCAACCGTGACCTCCTGGTTCATAGGTCAATGCTCCATAGGTCAATGTTCAACCATTGAGCTACGCCGGCCAGGCTCCATGTTTCCTGTTTTAACATAAAGAGCACATGACAATAAAGTTACCACATAAAAGAATAAAAAGAAAAGAAAAAATATCGGTGGTTATAAAACACACACGAAGGGCCTATGAATGTTGCATTCTTATTCCATAATACATGTGTGTCTGAATTGGTATAGAGATCATTTTAACATTACTTGCTATTTAACTTTGCCCTCGGGAATCTTT
>NW_005256000.1:0-287 GCF_000412655.1 Myotis brandtii | reverse complement strand
TTATTGGCAGCTAGATAAAGGAAGGAGAAAATAGTTAGTTAACCTGATACTTGTTTGCAATTCCAGAAGGCAATTAGCTTTAAATGCATAAAGGATGATTGATATAGTGACTTCACTTATGTCTTTCACCTTCAGTCATGGGTTCACCTTGGAGACTTGAGGAGGTTTGCATTCTAAGAGAGTTGTAGGAACAACCTGATGTTGAGAAGTGCAACCTGTTCCTATTCTACAAAGGACTGTAGGGAGCGGCTGTAGAGTCAAGCCTCGGACTGACCTGTGGCAGAGCC
>NW_005255999.1:0-287 GCF_000412655.1 Myotis brandtii | reverse complement strand
AAGGGAGGCAGTGCTGGATGCCGCGATGATATGTGGGCGCGTGCAGATGGGGACTTGCATCTTGGATGCCACCGCTACCCATGAAGTGTCCTTGGCTAAGATAGTGCTGGTTGTCCTGAGCTTTCTTTCCTTCGTTTCTACAACGAGCATAAATGACACCAAGGCTGCTTTTGTAAGAATTCCAGACACTCCGTGTAGAAGCCTGGCACAGGGCTTAGAAAGGGTAATCATGACTAATTCCGATGTTTCATCTACATATTAATGCATCCATCCATTCATACATACAT
>NW_005255998.1:0-287 GCF_000412655.1 Myotis brandtii | reverse complement strand
CATGACCTCCTGGTTGATGGGTTAATGCTCAACCACTGAGCCACATCGGCTGGGCACACTTCTGTATTTTAGACCAATGCCTCTGACCACCGTCACAATCAGGTTTTGAGTGTTTTGAGCCTGACCCACACTAAAGCACCACAGTTAGTGACCAATTCCATTGTTATAAATAAATTAGAGGCCCGGTGTGTGAAGTTCATGCACAGATAAGGTCCCTGGTGATCAGGACCAATCTGTGGGGTGATCGGGGGGCTCCCACTGGCACCCACCTTGGCTGGCCTGACACC
>NW_005255997.1:0-287 GCF_000412655.1 Myotis brandtii | reverse complement strand
TATCAACAATTCTTGCCATAACTCTACAGTGGATATTTGTCATTCTTTCCAAAATGACAAATCTTGAGCCCAGCCTGTATTTGGGGAATTCCCCCTTATGAGACTGTGGGAAGCAGAACTCCACCACAGAAACAGAAGATTCTAGATGCTCACTTTCCCAGCCTCTGGGGCTAGGGAATGGGCACCTGGCTTCGGCTCCACCCATCAGGTGCAATGCACACATGTAAGACTCTGAATAGATAACTAAGAACTGGAGAAGCAGGAAATGCAAGGAATTTTTTTTTTTT
>NW_005255996.1:0-287 GCF_000412655.1 Myotis brandtii | reverse complement strand
GACACCCTGGTTGTGTGCGTACAAAATCACCTAGAAAGAAAGGCTAGAAGAGAGTGTGCGAGGCCCAGTGAGAAAGATGGAGGTTGGTGGTGGCACAGGACAGACTAAATCGTTCAACCTGCCGACACTTGAATTGTCTTCCTGGTGTACAAGCAAAATGTAGTCACGTGACACCTGCACACTTTTCATACTGAGGAGAAGAAACGCCGCAGTGACAGCAAAAGGAAAAACGAAAGCCAGTGGGTCGCCTCTGGCTAGTTCCTGTGAGGAGCTTCGTGGACCCCCCC
>NW_005255995.1:0-287 GCF_000412655.1 Myotis brandtii | reverse complement strand
AGAGGAGCTGTAGTGCAGAAAATCACCCCTACCCCAGTTCATCTATCAAGCCCTCTTTTGTTCTCTCCATCCCTCCTATTTATAGCTCCCTCATACAATCCTCCTCCATAGCTAGGTTTGGACTTCATATTGAGCACTTCAACTCTCTCTTCCCAGCATTCTTGATTCTCTTATATCCTTATATTTCAAGTACATCATCCCAGAACACCAACTTTCAAGTAAAGTTCTGTATAAATTATCTGAGCCACTTAGATTTTGTGCATCAATACAAACTTACAGTCAACAGC
>NW_005255994.1:0-287 GCF_000412655.1 Myotis brandtii | reverse complement strand
AAAGGAATATAGCATCAAACTAATGAGAAAAACAACTCTCAACCTAAAATTCCATATCCATGAAAATATCTTTTAAAACTGAAAATAATAATAAAGACATTACCAGGGTCTCTTCAAAATGGTAAGACCTTTTCACTAAAAGATACTTAATGGAAATTATAAAGAACACTTTTTAGAAAGAAATAAAGTGATCCTAGAAGAAACTTGGGGTTTCAAAAGGAATGTAGTTCTCACTATGGAGAGCATTATGGAGATTCCTCAAAAAACTAAAATTAGAACTATCCTGT
>NW_005255993.1:0-287 GCF_000412655.1 Myotis brandtii | reverse complement strand
AAGAGACCACAATTGATTTCATCTCTTTTCTCTTTAATAGGCATGTGTATTCTATGCAATTATTGACTATTATTAGTCAATCTGCTGTGTTATCTTATACAAGTATTTTTTTTCTGCATTAGATATCATATTAAGCTGTCATTATTTGTAGATACTTTTTCAAATTGAAGAACTATCATTATTTTTCTAGTTTGCTGTGAGTTCTCTATTTTTGTAATCATAAATGGGTAATGAACTTTGATGCTATTTCTGTACTAAGGAGATTATTATATTTTCCCTTATTTTTT
>NW_005255992.1:0-287 GCF_000412655.1 Myotis brandtii | reverse complement strand
TCCCTCTTCCTTCCTCTCTGTAAAAAAATCAAGAAAACATATTTAAAAATAAATAAAATGGTTAAGATGAAACATTTTGTTATATATATATTTCACCACAGTTTTAAAAATTGAAGAACCCAGTAAACAACCTAGGCTTTCATTTCAGACCCTGAAGGACTATACACTGGGAGTAAGTAACCCAGAACTAAACTGGCCCTCTCTCAGGGACAGTAGGCCATTTTTCAAATCATCTCAATTCCTGATTGGATAAATGCAACCTGAGATGGATGGTGCTCCAGGCTTAG
>NW_005255991.1:0-287 GCF_000412655.1 Myotis brandtii | reverse complement strand
GCATGAATTTCGTGCACCAGGCCACTAGTATATATATTAATATACATGGTTTCATGGGCCATAAAAAATTGCCACAAACTCATGGCTTGAAGCAACAGGAACTTCTTCCATAAGTGTGGAGCTTGGAAGTCTGTAATTCAGGGTTAGCAGAGCTCTTCTCACTCCAGAAGCTACAAGGTTGGGTCCTTCCTGTCTCTTCCAGATCCTGGGGGCTCCTGGTGTTCCCTGGCCTGTGGCCTCATCATTCAATCTCAGCCTCTTCTGTCTCAGTTCTCCTTCTCCCTTTC
>NW_005255990.1:0-287 GCF_000412655.1 Myotis brandtii | reverse complement strand
TATCAAAATATATTCAACTATCCCCTACTGATAGTCATTCAGGTTATTTCCAGTGTCTTAAAATTATAAACAATGTCACAATAACTATATTAAATGCTACCTGTAAGCCGAAATGTTGGTACGTTGAAGATGTGCCTTCAACAGCAACCTTCAGCAGCAACCTTCTTTCCTCAAAGATGGTAACACATCACATGGCACAATGCCTGAGATTATTCTTTCCCCACATCCTTGCCAGTACTGGATGTTATACTAAACTAGAGGCCCGGTGCATGAAATCTGTGCACTAG
>NW_005255989.1:0-287 GCF_000412655.1 Myotis brandtii | reverse complement strand
AAAACACACAAAACACATTAATATGATCTATGTTTTCCTTATGGGCAACATGTTAAAAGGCAAGCTTATAGACCTCCAGAAATTCATTGATGAGACAAATATGAATAAAAAATTGGTAAGTCATTGTGATATAGTCATCTGGAGCAACCAGAACATAGAAAAAATATTTAAACGTATCATATAAAGGAATCTGAATTCTATAAGGTTCACTTATAGAATTGACAATTAAGTTAATTGACAACATTAGCATCATTTATCATTCGCAGATGAATTTTCAGGGTAGCTGT
>NW_005255988.1:0-287 GCF_000412655.1 Myotis brandtii | reverse complement strand
ACCAGAGGAACCAGAGAATAAAGCAAAGGTAGGAAATGGAATGGCCAGAAATGAGCCAGGGCGCAGATGGGTCAAAGGGCAGTTAAGGAACTGGTTCTGCAGACACCACTGCAGTTTTCCTCCAGCATGTTTTGCAGCATACTTGGCAAGCCCAGAAGTGTCCTTAAAGGAACCAAGTTGTATTGGAAGGAGAGGCCACTGCAGACATGGTTGGTGGGACCAGTAGAAAGAAATCAGACCAGCAAAGCGGTGGCTGACTAGTGTCTGGCTCTGGTGTGGTGCAGATT
>NW_005255987.1:0-287 GCF_000412655.1 Myotis brandtii | reverse complement strand
AAAAGAAAAAGGCACAAAAGACTGAGATAAAGGCCACTATGACCTGTTATATTGACAGTTCAGAGTAACAGGGAGATAGATTTCCATTACCCACTGTCCTCTCAGTTTTCATGTCCCATGGATCACATACATTTAGCAATATACCTCACAGAGAAGAACGTCAAGCCTTATTTCACTCTTCCAGGCCATCACGAAGGACCACTCTGATACACTCTTCCTGGAACTATGACACAACCTTCCTAGTAAACTATAGGAAGTTGGTCAGTCAGATGTTCTTTTTGAGATCT
>NW_005255986.1:0-287 GCF_000412655.1 Myotis brandtii | reverse complement strand
GAATCCCCAGATGTCTCCCAAACCCAAAGCCTCTCCCAAAGCTACCCTGCTCTTCCGGAAATAGTTTTCTCCCTCCCTCCCTCCCTCCCTCCGTTTGTCAGGAGAATCACAACAGAGAAAGTATAAAACTTCTCCAACTGCACAAGGTGGGTGAACATAACACTGTGGATGCCTTTCACATAATACAGTACCAACAATTGTAGGAAAGAGAAGAGGGGAATGGAGGGAGGACATCTTCGTAGGTAGAAAGAGATCCATGCGAGAAAAGGCAACTCAGACCAGAGTGG
>NW_005255985.1:0-287 GCF_000412655.1 Myotis brandtii | reverse complement strand
GAACAACTGTAAACCTACTTTTGCTCCTCCCTGTATTGTAATTAGCCAAGCTGAGCCACATGAATCCTATTATTTAAGTAACAACTTTATTGAAACAGTTTATATACCATAAAATTCATCCCACATGAACTCTTTGGAGGTAGGATATGGTATGAACACCATCTGAAGTATCTAGACTGAAAGTTGGGAAGGTGAGGTTTCCCTGAGCAAAATGGGCACTGTTATTAAAAGAAGGGTAAATTGCCTGGCCCGTGTGACTCGGTTGAGTTTCATCCCATGCTCCAAGA
>NW_005255984.1:0-287 GCF_000412655.1 Myotis brandtii | reverse complement strand
ACACACACACACACACACACACTTCTATTGGGTCTCTTGAGTTCAAACCTTAGTTTCAGATCATTTTATCAGACTGATTTACTTGTATGGATGTAGCCAAAAATACGCATTGATTCTCAAATGATTTACTTTCTGTAAGTCAAAGTAAGGGATTAAATAAATATACTAACTGAAATGAAGCTTGGTACTATTACCATTTTGTTAAAGACAAATGAAAGTGGTGATCATAATAAAAATTTATCAATTGCTACCCTCATCCAAAGTAGTAATTAGGTCACTGAGAACAC
>NW_005255983.1:0-287 GCF_000412655.1 Myotis brandtii | reverse complement strand
AAGAGCACCTGAAAACCAAACATCATCAGCACCAACCATAGCAACAGCTTGGATGAATCCAATTATCATGCCTTTTTCTAGACCTGCACTTGAACATATGCATATATATGTATATATTAAATATTATGTTAACATTAACATATTATTATAAACATGTGTTAAATATATATTAATATTTCTAAGCCAGGCACTGTTCCAAGTGTTGTGCTCACAAAAACTCAGTTACTACATGAGGTAAGTACTTTGGTTATATTTTACAGATAAATAAACTGAGGCACAAAAGGAGA
>NW_005255982.1:0-287 GCF_000412655.1 Myotis brandtii | reverse complement strand
CCTCCTGGTTCATAGGTCAACGCTCAACCACTGAGTCTCGCCGGCCGGGCGGTGGGCAAAGTTTCTCTACTCGAATATTTCGATCTGTCCCATTTACAAGGGGAGCCCAAAGCTGCAATATTTCATGTGCACAGAATAAGAGAACCCTCCAGCCTCCGACCGTGGCCATTATGGCCGGGAGAAGCCAATGGAGCTTGACGTTTCTGCAGCAGAGATGAATCCCATGAGAAGGCCCCTTCCCACAGGATAGGAGGCCTCTGGATGTGTGATGTAGAGCCAGCGGACAT
>NW_005255981.1:0-287 GCF_000412655.1 Myotis brandtii | reverse complement strand
TATGCCTATCCTCAGCCTGGATTTCTTCCTTGAACCCCCCAAATGCTCACACCCAGCTGCCTGCGGGTGCCTCAACCTGTATGCTCGCAGGCATTTCGAACCTTCCAGGGGAAAAGGATCAAAGCCCAGCTCCACCTGCTCCTTTGGCACCTACACCCCTGGCCAGTGGAGACTCCATCTTCTAGTCATCCTGTTCTCCCCTCCGTTCGCGCCCATAACAGAGATCTCGTGGCTATCCTTCCGCAGTCCATCCTGTCCCCCTCTGGTCACTAAGTCCCCAGCAGGGA
>NW_005255980.1:0-287 GCF_000412655.1 Myotis brandtii | reverse complement strand
CAAAGGAAACAATCAACAGAGTGAAAAGGCAACCTACAGAATGGAAGAAAATATTTACAAGTTATTTATCTGATAAGGAGTCAATATCCAAAATATGTTAAAAACCAACTACTTACAGAAAGAAAAAAACAATCTGATTTTTAAATGGGCTAAGGACTTGAATAGACATTTCTTTTAAAAAGACACAAATCTTTTCAGGTATATGAAAAGATTTTTCCATTCTGTGGTAAGCTTTTTTCCTCCTCCTATACTCATCTACCATATATAACTATGAAGAATTTTTTTTT
>NW_005255979.1:0-287 GCF_000412655.1 Myotis brandtii | reverse complement strand
AGGTTCAATTCTGGTCAAGGGCATGTACCTTGGTTTCCCGCATATCCCCCGTAGGGGGTGTGCAGGAGCCAGCTCATCGATGTTTCTCTCTCATTGATGCTTCTAAATTTATATCCCTCTCACTTCCTCTCTGAAAAACAAAATCAATAAAATATATTTTGAAAAAAGAAATAGCCCATAAAAAATTAACTCTGAGGTAGTTTATTTAGTCATTTTCAAATGTATGTATGTGTGAGTTTGTATATATTTAAAAAAACAATACTGTACACATGGAAACTAGAGGATTT
>NW_005255978.1:0-287 GCF_000412655.1 Myotis brandtii | reverse complement strand
TCCCTGCCGGCATAATCCCGGTCAGCGGCCGGAAAGCCAGTGCTTGGGCTAGACGGGTAAGCAGGCCTGCGTTTGTCCTTAAGTTAAGAGTCTAGGGGGGCGAAGGCCGGAGCTCGAGGTGGGGGGAGTATTGGTCCTGCGTCCGAAGTGGCAGATGGTCGGACTCAGAGTTCGGGGTCCCGGTTACCGGAACCAGGAATACGCGCCCCGCAACGCCAGGCACCCGCCAAAGACACGCCCTTCCGCCCTCCCGGCGTGCGACCCGGAAGCGGAAGGGAACTCGTTTC
>NW_005255977.1:0-287 GCF_000412655.1 Myotis brandtii | reverse complement strand
ACACTAGCCAGGGCACCTGTACTGTTTTTGATCCATAGTTGGGAGTCATGGATGCAGAGGGCTAACTATGCATTGTCCCGCAACATTTTATAGGGAACTTGTACATCCTTGGATTTTGGTGTCTGCGTGGGTCCTAGAACAAATCCCCCAAAGATACCTAGGGGCAGCTAACTTTCTGGGGAGTCAGAAGTTATACGCAGCTTTTTCCTGCTCAGGGGGTGGGCACCCCTAACCTCTGCGTTGTTCAGGAGTCACCTGTAGTAGGAGATAAAGCTGGAGAGCTTCTA
>NW_005255976.1:0-287 GCF_000412655.1 Myotis brandtii | reverse complement strand
AATTCAGCAGTCTTGAGTCAGAGGGCAGCCCTGCATTGAGATGTCTGTGTTACATATTGTGAAAAAAGTTTCTTCTTCAATTATAGTGTCAATGGCATTGACGTTGGAAGTGACCTATCTTGGTTCCTTGCACTATTTAGGGGCAATTTATGCCTATTCCTTTTTCTACTTTCCTAATCTACTTTCCCTGACCCTTTTGCCAGGCTCTGTTTAGACCAAGAAAAGAGGGTATTTTCAAAGTCTCTGTGACCAGAGCTATTTGTACCTCCTCTCTCCATGCCTCCTTA
>NW_005255975.1:0-287 GCF_000412655.1 Myotis brandtii | reverse complement strand
TTTCCCAGCACCATTTATTGAAGAGTCTTTCTTTACTACATTGTGTTTTCTATCTCCTTTGTCAAAAATCACCTGCCTAAATACAGGTGGTTTTATATCTGGTCTCTCAATTCTGTTCCATTGATCTTTGTGTCTGTTTTTCTGCCAATACCATTCTGTTTTGATTATCATAGCTCTGTAGTATGATTTGTAGTCAGGTAGTGTGATATCTCTGGCTTAATTCTTTATCTCAGGATTACTTGGGCTATTTGGGGCCTTTATTGATTCCATACTAATCTGATTTTTTT
>NW_005255974.1:0-287 GCF_000412655.1 Myotis brandtii | reverse complement strand
CAAAGGGCATTCCAGATCTGATTCTTTCAGGTAATTAGTTACCATTTCATAGTTACCTTACACTATCAGTACATAATTGACATTACAGCTACATGTTAGTTGCTGACAAAATCAACTGTAGGAAATCACTGGGCTGAGAGATAAGCACTTATGTCCGACAATATTGATCCTACATTTCCTACTACTACTCACTAATTTCTCCACATTTCACATTTAAGGATTTAGACAAGTTTTACTTTATAGTAAATGGCTCTCAACATTTAAGGGCATTTCTGTTCAAATGCTGG
>NW_005255973.1:0-287 GCF_000412655.1 Myotis brandtii | reverse complement strand
GATTCTGGCTGTCAGGGTGACTGATGGCCTTGCCACTCGTGAATTCTTCCTGGAGAAGCCAGGCCCAACGGTTCTACCCCTGAGAGGTGACAGTACCTGCATTCTCTGTGTGGGCAGGACGCTCAGAACCCAGCCAGGTTTATACTCTGAGAGTAGAAGTCCAGAGGAGGGGAGCCCAATTCTTCGCACCAGGGACCCAGAGCTGATCTCCATGAGGCGTGATCCTTAGAACATCTCAGCGGCACTGGAAGAGTTCCATGCAGAGTATTCACGATGGGCTGTTCTTG
>NW_005255972.1:0-287 GCF_000412655.1 Myotis brandtii | reverse complement strand
CCTCTTTGGAGAAATGTCTATTCAGGTCCTCTGTCCACTTTTTAATTGGACTGTTTGGGTGCTGTTGTTTTTTTGTGTGTTACCTTGTATGAGTTCTTTATAAATTTTGGATATTATTGGATGTATCATTGATGAATATCATCTCCAAATTAGTAGGCTATCTTTTACTTTTATTCATGTTTTCCTGTACTGTGCAAAAAAATTTTTGGTTTGATATAGTCCCATTATTTTTTCTTGTTTCCCTTGCCCAAGGAGATATATCCTTAAAAAATTCACTAAAAGCAATG
>NW_005255971.1:0-287 GCF_000412655.1 Myotis brandtii | reverse complement strand
CTTACCCTTGTTTACAAATAGTTTATTATTGAAGGAGTCCCCTCACCAGCCCATTTGCAGACCGGCAGGCTGGCTCACTGGGCGTGAAGGGGGAGGAGGAGGCCTATGGGCTGACATTCAAAGAGCACCTTGGTTACAAAGAAAGAAGCTAATTGGCTTTATTTTTCTTTAATTATGTGATCATTTCATACTGAAAAGGCTTATCAAAATAAGAGAGAAACATCAACGATTACTTAGGAATTGTCGAAAAAAAGTACTTCCCTAATTCAAGTGACATGGAGATTTTT
>NW_005255970.1:0-287 GCF_000412655.1 Myotis brandtii | reverse complement strand
CAGGGCTCAGCGCGAATCCTGGCAGCTCAGCTGGGCTCCCAGCAGCACTAAGGGAACTTGGCGGCTATCCTAGGAGATAGGAGGCTTGGAGGGGCAGGAGGAAAGAGCAGAGAGAAGGCCAGAGACAGAGAGATGAGGAAAGGAGTCCCTGTGATAGAAACTTCAAGACGGAGCTGCCTGAGCTGAGCTGACTACGTGAGCTGGGAGTAACACTCCCTCTGGGCTCATGATGCAATGGAAGCACTGGCTCTTCCTTTCAGTGGTTCTCAACCTTCCTAATGCCGCGA
>NW_005255969.1:0-287 GCF_000412655.1 Myotis brandtii | reverse complement strand
CATGTTTAATCAATGCTCTCTTTCTCCAGGAATTTCCCAAACACACCTGTATTTTCCCACAACAAGAACTTTACTCATATTGCTTCCTCTTTCTATCTCTACCCATTAATATGATATCCATTCTTCCAGGCAGGGTGACAGTATGACTTTTGTGATCTCAAGTCACTTTGTCTTCAGGGGCTCCTTCTGCTATAAAAATATTAAAAACTATTGTGTTGGTATAAAGACAAATATATCCAAGTCAAGGTCATTATCATATAGCCATAATTATTACATTCAATTTTTTT
>NW_005255968.1:0-287 GCF_000412655.1 Myotis brandtii | reverse complement strand
TGTAATACTTTAAGCAATAAAACAATTAAAAAAGACAAAAAAATAAATTACAGTTTCTCTGAAATTCATATTAAGTTAATTAATTTTATATGCTTTTATTTTAAAGCATGATTTTATAGAAAAATATTTCACTATCTAGATACAAGGTGTTTAAAAATCTCTTAAGAGAAGCCAATTGCCTGGCAGGTTTCACAAATCTCTTTCAACTAAACTAACTACCATATAATCATTGTTTAAAAATAATTCTGTAAGAACTGCAAAAATGGGACCTCTTTTCCAAATGTACG
>NW_005255967.1:0-287 GCF_000412655.1 Myotis brandtii | reverse complement strand
GCTTCACATGACAAACCACATAGGCATGTCGGCTTCTAGAACTATTTTAAATAGAAGGAGTACACTGTATTACAGTAGGTTGTTTATGAAAGATGCACCCTGGGAAACTGTGCAAACAGAGACACTAGTGACCTAGCTCCAAAGGGAGAAAGTGAATCTAAATGAGGTCCTGGAGAACCAAATTTGAGAAGTGGCACAAATGGCAGGGTGGCTATGCCCTGTGGTAAAGTTGATATGAGGCCTGTTCTACCCTTCTAACTATTTGTGAACACAAATCTCCCTCCATA
>NW_005255966.1:0-287 GCF_000412655.1 Myotis brandtii | reverse complement strand
TTTTCTCAACAAAACATTAAATTAGCACACTTGGAAGTTGTAATCTTCCACCACTTTCATACCCAGTATTGATAATTATTACCATCACTGAATAGAATATTGCACCTAAAACACTTTTGAAATACTTCTCCATCAACCTATTCTGACTTACATCAATTCCTATAATTATTTAGAAAAAACTCTACTGCACTCGAAATCATCTTCTTTTATCTAATGCCTACCTTCCTCTGACACTTTTTACCAGTTAGAGAATTTTTACATCATGATTTCATATAAAAATGACTGAG
>NW_005255965.1:0-287 GCF_000412655.1 Myotis brandtii | reverse complement strand
GAGGGCTGCTGATGGGGAGACGCAGCTCACAGTAGACAGCTGGGGGTTGCTCCTCTGAGATGGCCTTATGCCACCCCCTGCACTTGCCACAGGCTCCCCCTAATTGTCCACAGTGTTTCTATAAGTCAACCCTGGGAAGATGTGGAAAGGAGGAGAACATCCACCATTTGCAGAAGGAGCCATTGTCCCTCTCACATATTCAAAGGCAGATGTCATGGGCTGAATAGAGAGGAGAAGGGAGAAGGGCCACTCCTCTCCACTCAGGCCCTTTCTGCTCCAATGACCCA
>NW_005255964.1:0-287 GCF_000412655.1 Myotis brandtii | reverse complement strand
CTTGTTTATCAGCTCTAGATCGTGCCATGACCACTGAGTTTGGTTTGTGTCTTCCTTTCCCATAAGGATCAGTCCCAGGCCCTGAGCTGGGGGAGGGGAGGAAACGGGGAGCTACCCAGCTTGAAAGATCTTTCTCTCTCTAGCTGCCTGTGCTTGCTCTGCATGGCTCCCCGCCCCCCACAAACCTTTGGGGTCACTCCAGTGTGGTACCAGCACAGGCGAAGGCGAGGCGCAAGGTGAGAGGCGATGCCTCCCAGGGGCAGACCCGCCCGCTAGAGTCTCAGCCT
>NW_005255963.1:0-287 GCF_000412655.1 Myotis brandtii | reverse complement strand
TAAATTTTGGAAGGGAAAATATCTAAATAATAGATTCCTAGTTTACAACTTTACAAAATTTTGTCAACATTTCAAGATTTAGGAAATAAACACTATTTTTACTGTAACACTTCATAGGTTTAAATGCTATATAGAAAGTCAATCAGTAATGTATTTACATTTCACAGTAGTACTTATACTTCACAGGGAAGTATAATACTTGAAGACTTGGGTCCCCATGTCTCTGTCTAAAGATTAGTCATTAAGAAAAAAAAAAGATTAGTCATTCATTTGCATTCATACAAATT
>NW_005255962.1:0-287 GCF_000412655.1 Myotis brandtii | reverse complement strand
AAAAACAACACAGGACAAAAAAACCCCAAACACCTCCAGATTGGCAGTCGGCTTCCAATTCAGCAATCTGTTGGCACAGCTGGGAGTGTACGAGAATTGAAAGTGGTATGTTGATCAATAAAAGGATGATAAAGAGATTCTCAGCCAATGGTTCAACCACGATCCCTGCAAACAACCACTCATGGCTCTAGTGGGCTAGTTACATGACCAACTAGCATCTTACAAACGAGAGCCAAATGTTTGAATGTAACCAGAGGAAGTGACCTGTTCACGGATGAAGTCCTTCC
>NW_005255961.1:0-287 GCF_000412655.1 Myotis brandtii | reverse complement strand
ATATACAGCTTAGTGGGTTTGACACAGAAAGACTAAATATTTATTAGTAAGGGAACCATATTTTTTTGAATGGTTCTTTTGGAGTACATCAAGTAAGAGAAATATTCATAGCATAGCACTCTCTACTAAAAGTTATGAAATGGAATCTGATCTAAGATATAAACTGTAAGCACAAAATGAAGGAAAGTCAATGTTTTGAACAACTGCCAGCATCCTTACTGCAATAAGTAAACTAAACTTTAGGCCATTGCCATGGAGGAAAGATGAACTCAAAACCACAGCATGAT
>NW_005255960.1:0-287 GCF_000412655.1 Myotis brandtii | reverse complement strand
GTGACAGTGATTTGTGATGTTAATGAAGGCTATAGACCATAATTATTTAGTGTTTTATCTAATTAGTTAAGTCTTTTAAGTGGTCCAGTCTGCAGCCTTTGAAAAATAAAAAAAGGAGCCAATTTTATAAACATCTTACAAACCTGCAAGTGCTGCTTCGTTATTCCATTTTAAAATTATGGAAGATCTTCAGGTATTTTTAAATCATAGACACATTTTAAAACTTTTTAACTAGTAAAGAATATTTGTGCTCATCACAGTTTTCTTGTTTTTTTAATTATTTTTTT
>NW_005255959.1:0-287 GCF_000412655.1 Myotis brandtii | reverse complement strand
TAGATTACTTGGGGGAAAGAGATTCATCAATTTTTCTTTTTCTATTGGATCATTGCTATAAGTATTTAAAAGAAAGTCTCCCTTGCTCACATCCTTTCTAGGTACTAACCGTGTGCCTCCTTCTCTTTACTGCAAACCTTTAGGAAACCTTACTTTCTGGGTTTCTGACTATTTCCTCACCAAGTGGGCTTTTATACCCTCTGCTCCTCTGGTTCTGCTCTGCTCAACGATACCAATGATTTCTTACCCGTCTCTCATACAGTAGTAAACTAATCCCTTCTTCTTGG
>NW_005255958.1:0-287 GCF_000412655.1 Myotis brandtii | reverse complement strand
AGGCACCAGAAATGAGGAGGGAACCGAAAGCCATAGTGGGAAGTGGATGAGCTGCTGGCTCCTGAACAGAGGTGGGGTAGTTGTGGGCTGACTGTTGTAGAGGAGGTATGGTGGGCACGATGGTGGCGATCTCAGTAACCCAGGGGCTCGGGCTTTCATGCCCACATGGGAGCAAGATATGAGACCTTGGGCCGCATTAGGCAGGGAGTTAGAATGAGGACCCTGCTTAACGCTGGCATTCTCGGAGGTCGCAGCCTCAGGGAAAGCATAGACTAGGAGAAAACCTT
>NW_005255957.1:0-287 GCF_000412655.1 Myotis brandtii | reverse complement strand
CATCCATGACTGATATTCCTTGGAGTCCAACTTCTGCTGATGTAAGTGATCAGAGGTTCAATGAAAAATAGCAAGTGTTATAAGAAGTGTTAACACCCTTCTCTGCATCCCAATTTTCCACGCAGTGCATTTCAGGTTTCCAGGGCTCTTCTGTTCTTCTCACCCCATTTCTAACTTTAGAACTGATTAACTGTCAGTCATTTATACTTGTTGATTGGCTTTTCCTTTAGTTGGCATTTGAATTTTAAGATTTGTGTCTTTTATTAATTAATTAGAAGCATTTTATT
>NW_005255956.1:0-287 GCF_000412655.1 Myotis brandtii | reverse complement strand
TCTGCCTCCCCACCACCATCCACACAGTAGCAACACTCCTCTCACGTCTCTCAGCTGTGCCTGTGCGGAACTCAACCCCTCCAAGTCTCAGGGTCACCATCTGTAAAAAGGCAGATGAAAGTATCTACCCACTTTACAAGGTGTGGTCAAGTAAAATAAGTTAGTGCTGTGTGGTCAGTGAAACAGTATATACAAGTATAAGAACAAGCCCTTCAATCCACTAGTGGGGAATGAAGTCAGGTTAGTGGGGTCTCGGCCATCAATTCTGTCAGTTATAAAACAGAACG
>NW_005255955.1:0-287 GCF_000412655.1 Myotis brandtii | reverse complement strand
CTCTATCCACTGAGCCAAACCGGTTAGGGCTCTTGTATTACTCTTACAACATGTAGTGAGGAAGGATGAGGCAGCTACTGTTATCTCCATTTGGCAGGTAAACAGGCTGAAAGGTTAAGTGACTTTCCTAGAAGTACACTTAGTCCTGGAGTTTGAGCCTTTGGGCTTGTTAGTGTCTTCCAACGTGAGTATCCATCTGTAGTTCAGGATTATTTGCTCTTTGATACTTTGGTGAAGCTCTTGTGTGATATTGTAATGATGCATTATTGAAATTATGACACCAGCTG
>NW_005255954.1:0-287 GCF_000412655.1 Myotis brandtii | reverse complement strand
GACATGGCTCTCGTCAGTGAACTATCTCCTGGTCAGGGCCCTATTGAAAGACCATTGGTGACTGGAGTCAGAAGTGCAGAGTGATTTGCACAGATATATTATCAAAGCGCCTACCGGTGCGTTGAAAAGGTTGTCATTCTAGGAAGGTAATTTCTAGTTCTGAGAGGAATGAGGTAGTGTGATTACTAGTAGTCGCTAGTAGATAGAAGTGGACCTGTTAAGTAAAAAGGGCTCCAGGAAGAACCAAAAGTACCACCTCCTGCCTCACACACCTCTAGTCCTCGAAT
>NW_005255953.1:0-287 GCF_000412655.1 Myotis brandtii | reverse complement strand
AGCCAGGGCTGCGGGGCCTGCTCAGACCAGAGTCTCGCAGAGGGACAAGGCGGTCACAGGTTCCTATGGCCGCCGTCATGAGTAACCGCAAATGAGCGGCTTACACAACATGCCTGCAGGGAGGAGCGGGCAGTGCACAGGATTTTCAGGCTGGCGACACTATAGTGATAGTGGAATGGCCGGTACATGTCATTACACACTTGTCACAACCCGGAGGATGTACCCCACCAGAGGGACCTTCACGGAGCCCGGGGACTCGTGGCTGACCAGCTCGGTTCACGTGGCTG
>NW_005255952.1:0-287 GCF_000412655.1 Myotis brandtii | reverse complement strand
TGCCTGAGTTCAAATCCTGCTCTGTCACTTACTAACACTAGCTGTGTACACTTAGGCATGACTCTTAGCATCTCTGTGCTTTCTTCAGTTTTCTCATGGGTAAACAGAATAATAATGGTATACCTGTCTCTTAAAGTTGTTGTAGGGATTAATATATTTTTATATATATATACACAGGGGGGGCAAAAATAGGTTTACAATTGTGAGTTTGTGACAGTTTATTCTTGTATTATTACTTATTAATTACCATATTATTTCCCATACAAACAACTGTAAGCCTACTTTTG
>NW_005255951.1:0-287 GCF_000412655.1 Myotis brandtii | reverse complement strand
GAGGCACTATACATCCTGTCATCGTTGTCATCTTCTCCTTCTTGGAAACAAGTCATGGGCCATGTCCACACCCAAGGAGAGGAAACCACACAAGAGCATGAACATCGAGTGTTAGGGACCTGGGGGTGGGTAGCCTCTGATCTGTTAGCCACTGTTATCTTCTTATTTTCGGTGGCTGTGCCTATCTTCTGAGCACGTGATTTTAATAGGTTTTGACAACTGAAATGCTCTCTCTACCCCTCCCCCAGAACCAGAGAAGTGGGAGTGTGATTAAAGTTAAATAATCA
>NW_005255950.1:0-287 GCF_000412655.1 Myotis brandtii | reverse complement strand
AAACATGTTGCCTGGGACTTCAAATGGTGTTGTGACTCGAAGTAATATCATGTATCTCAAAAATTCGTTCTAAACATGTATTTGATCTACCTAATCAGAATATTAAAGGACATCAAAATCAGTACAAAAATTAGGATTAAAAAATATCAAACCTGAACAAGAAGCCAGAAATTTAAAGCCATATCTTCTTATAGGCTCCCCTTTGTATGTGTTTGTCACCTCCATGTAGTTGAACTTGTTTCTGCCTTTTTTTGTGATGAGGGTGGGTGGTGGTGGAGGTGGTTTTT
>NW_005255949.1:0-287 GCF_000412655.1 Myotis brandtii | reverse complement strand
AAAAAAAGAGGGGGATTGGCTCTGAACATAACTCTGTCTCTCAGTGAGTTGGGCTTTATATGCAAGGATAAAAATTTTTAATCATAGCTGCTGGATTTTTTTATGTAGAGTTCAGGTGTATATGAAAGTGACAGAGGAGATTGGAAGGGTTCGAGAGGAGAACCATTCATATTGCTACTATGTCATCAGTAGCTACCTTGCCACTGGCAAGAGGATGGGTCGAGGAAACAGAAGAGAAGAGAAGCTCCATGAAGAAACTCTGCTTGAATTCTGCTGGCCATACTGTC